>NW_028277381.1:0-189018 GCF_059751315.1 Micrasema longulum | reverse complement strand
AGCGGTTAATCTGTGGATTTTAATTTTTTCATGCAACAGCAATTCGATTCATATATGTCTACACTCATGATTAAACGTCAAATAGATTCGAACAATTGAAACCAAACAAGACGTTTCTCATTTAGAACATTATTGCGACCTTTAGCATCATTACCCAAAACACTTAATTTTGTTGAGTTAACCAAACTGTATTAGTTTTTTCCGTTTTTTTTACACAGTTTTATACTTCATTTGACGTTTAATCATCAGTGTGACCATATATTAAGCAAAGTGTAGTCGCATGCCAAAAAATAAAATCCCTAAATTAACTTCTCTCTATGGAGTAGAAGATAATATTTCAATCCGTTTTAAGAAAATATCACTCTCCTATTATTGTTGATCATTCAGTAGACGCACCGTGGACCATGAAATACATCAAGTTAAGAGTTGAAAAGGAACACGTGGTGCTACAATGCATATAATATCTTCAATCCTAGTAACAACTAGTCCCATTCTCGGTGTCACAAAAATCAAGATAGGAGATCATTTTATGTAGGGTTGCCATACTTCAAACTTCGCTTTATACTTTCTTATTTCTCGTGCCATGTAAATTTTTAACCTGTTTCTGAACATTTTTAATGATAAATCGATTTAATTCAAACTTGCAATGAACACCAGTTATTTGTTTAATATTTCCTGTGAAAAATGCTCTGTATGCACGAGTTATTTGTTTAATGAACGACTAACTGAAATTGAACATGTCAAATACTTAGGACTAACAATAGACAGACAATTGACTGGCGACTTTATCAAGTCTTTTTTTTTTTAAATCAAAAACTTTGTTCCAATAAAGGAAAAAAAAATGTATGAGGCTTATGTAAAAACTGAAATATGTTATATGCAACTACTATGGGGAACAGGAAATCAAAATGACATAAACAGATTACAAAGACAGCAAAATAAAATATTAAAGTTAGTATATGACCTTCTCTATCTAACAGCACCTAAAGAACTTTTTAAACAAACTAAACAATTAAATGTAACTGATCTCTTTAAACTAGAATCCGTAAAATTTCCACTGATATCATTGTAGACAAAGAATTAAAACATGAAAAAAACTGTAGTAAACATGAACATAATACGAGAATATCAGAAAATATCATATGCAACCTTTTAAAATGAGAAAAGGACAATCGAGACTAATAAACTATGGACTGAAATTATACAATAAACTACCAGACAAAACTAAACAAAAGGCTCAGACAACTATTACAAAAGATGTTAAAAATATTTTGTTAAATGTATGTAACCCGTAAGGGTTTATCAATAATAAATAAAAAAATATTTCCTCTGAAAAATGCTCTGTTTGCCTTAGGATGGGAAAAATATATGGTCTCCTAATTATAGTATTCATATAACGCGGATTGAATCGGTGCAACGTAAATTTTTAATATTTTGAATCGGATCAAATACTTTTATAATCAACTATTATGATCGTCTAGAGTACTTTCACATCTTTAGCTAAGAATTCAGAAGGATTTTGGCTGGTTTTATATTCTTGTACAAATTAATATCTAACTGTATAGATGCCCATAATATCCTTGCTCAGATAAACATTAATGTACCTCGCCGTAACGTGCGTGCCAATCCTGTCTTTGCTGTGGGAAATTATAAAACTAACATCTGATTCTTTTCCCCTCTGCCTAGGATCCTCAGAACAGTGAACGAAATCTCACTAAACGGTACTGTCGATGTGTTCCTACAGCAAGGACAGGCATTTTAGAAGCAAGCGGTTGTCTCTTCTGACTCGCGATGTCACACTTGACATTTCCGCTTCGGTTATGCCATATTTATATGTTTTGTTGATTATACATTTTGTAAATTTAAGTAGATTTTAAGACTGTTTAGATAAAGTATTTCTCATTAATGCCAATCTATTAGAGCTTACTTAAGCCTGTTGATTTGCTTTAAAAATAAAAAAAAACAGTTTTAATGAGAGCGAATGTTGTAACTGGGAGAACAATTGAAGACGTGAGTGGTTATGTCGCAAATGTTTAAAAACGTGTTTTTAACATAAACGAAGATTTTGTGTACAGCCCTCTCACAACCCAACTACACCATCGACAAGTAGCAGAAAAACGATATCGAGAGCAAATTAAATTGTTATTTTATCAACAATTGTATTGGTGTTCAAAACTTTAACCCCAGATATCTCTGCTTTTTGTTTTTTGTCTCATAACACCTCAATCCACGTCTCATGTCTTCAATTAACGTTATTTTTTTAATCTCCTGGCAGTCACAATTATTATTACAATTCACCAATACCTAGACTACACCGACTAGGTAACGAGTATGGTGAAGTTGATAAATTTCGTCTGTCTTTATATAAATATAGGTTAAGTATTCAAAAGGTTAAAAATTAATTAGTTTAAAATTTCAGAATATTTTTTTTTTTTTTTTGCACCACAACAGGCCAAGTGGCCTAATTACAGTGGTGAATTATATCACAGAGGACCCAGGCTTGAGAAAAATCACATTTTAATGTTTGTGTTCTCACCGGGAATCGAACCCGGAACCTTCCGTGCGTGAGTCAAGCGTCTTGACCACTACACCTTGACTACTACATATTGTTCTTTATTTACTATATTTTTTTTCTTATGTATCTCTATAATAATGTATAAACATATATGTATGTATATGTATGTGCATGTTTGTGCATGTATGTGTATGTGTATGTATATATATGTACATGCATGTATGTATATGAGTGTGTGTATGTATGTATATGTATGTGTATGTATGTGTGTATGTTTTCATATGTAAATTTGTTAAATATTTTTCTATGTACCCATATACCTATGTTGGTACATTTCCTTATTTTTACTTATTATTGTATCTTTTAATTTTTCTTATGTTATCTTTAATTTTAACTAAATTTACATACCTGTGTTTCACTGCTGCACTTGAATGTTATTTCTAATATATGTAAAAGCCCGTAGGGCGTGTAAATTAATAAATCAATTGTATCATACGATGCTTCAAATGTGATATTTAAATAAACATAATTTGTGTGTGTGCATGTAAATGTGTTAGTGTGTGAAAAAGCCGCTCTTTTAGAACGCTCGTGTACAATCATACCGTAAAAGGAGGTGTCATACCTGGTACAAACGGTTCTGTGATTCTACGGCTATGACACTTTTGGCAACCCTACAGCTAGGTAATAACGCCGAGGAATATTTCACGCGCGGGATGAGTCGCTAATGACAGGTGACTGTCAGCGCCCCTCGCCTCCTCCTCCGCACACCCGCACCGGGACAGCGGAAGAAGAATCGCTAATAGAAAAGTGATATGACGGAAAAGCGCTCTCGACGAGAAAGCGCCGACATGAAATAAAAGCTCATTTGACATATTTGGCAGTTACATGACGAGAGAATATCACAAAAAGCTATTTCGACACAAAAATCTTATTAACCGACTCAACATACCCCTGCTAAGCTTCAAGACAAGTAGGCATTCGATCCTTTGATGTACTTTTTCCCGATAATTGAGCCAATAATTATTTAGAATAATTACGAAATAAGCTAAATTAGGTACTTACCGTGAAAAGTACATTATTCCTATATTTTATGATTGAAAATTGAATATACATAGAGGGGAAATTCAGGTTGACCATTATTTTAATATTGTTTAAGTGTGCTTTTATTGCTGGGTAATAAGCACATATTTA
Source organism: Micrasema longulum (assembly GCF_059751315.1). Taxonomy (NCBI): domain Eukaryota; kingdom Metazoa; phylum Arthropoda; class Insecta; order Trichoptera; family Brachycentridae; genus Micrasema; species Micrasema longulum. The sequence goes on along the minus strand of NW_028277381.1, from coordinate 185,312 downwards.
TTTTAGACAATTTTTAGTCGTCCATTCGCTCACAATGCTCAAAAACTTTTAATCGATAACATATAGTTCAGATTGCCAATGTGCTTTCACCCTTGCTTTCCTAACTTCCTACATTTATGGTTCTCTTCCATATCACACGTAACTATATTTTTATTAATTTATATACCATTTATGTACGTGATTATTTACAATGAGATTTTCTATGCATCTATAAATAACGCTGGAGTGAAAATTGATAGAGACTCAAAAACTACGTGTGTCATTAAAAATAAGTGGATATATATTTTTTTTCTTACCCATTTCTAATCTCAGAATGCTTTAAAGGTTGCTATTTTTTTATGGAGATCAACTTTTAGAGCATATGGAGACCAACTTTTCGAGCATTTGGAGATCAGAAATGAGTAGGTTTTAAAAGATTTTAAACAAATATCTACAAAAAAATGTAAATGGCCACTTTTGATGCGACACTCCACTATTCAATGTGACTCAAACATAAAGGCCCTATAATTTATTCTACTATTCATAATAACATTTTTTTCTTCAAACTTTCAAATCAGCAAGTGGGAGCAATACAGCTTAATTGGTGACAAGTTTATGTAGTCTCTAATAGGCGAGTAAATGTAATAATTAGTAGATTAATTAATATAAAATAGCGTTGCCCTTGTTTGTCGTGTACGTGTTTTAGGCACATGAAAAGTTATGACGAAAAGACAACATATTTTTAAAACGTGTTTCGTGATTTGCAAGTTATAGCCATTAGCAAACGGCAATTTGACAAAACGTGTAAAGAGGCAGTTAGATAATTAGACTGACATGTGTTCGACGCCATTGTGTACGTTAAATCACTCTCTCCTCCGAACTGAATGGAACATCAGGCATCAGGATCTTGGTTCCACAAAGTCTGCGCTCCATTAAAGTTGCGCGCGGCGCGTACGCGAGTCGCTCGCTCTGTCAAAATAATTCCATACATCATAAGAGAGTAATGATTCGAAACGACACGAAATGCATTGCTATTAGCTTCGTTGCGGACCAAAGGTGAGAACGGAGAACTGACAACTCTCTCTTGCATTATATTTTTGTTTCCTGTTCTGAAACACGCGTCATACTCGTTCCATTTAGTTCTGACGACATTTATTAAATATTATTAATATTTAAAGCAATAACTTCGAGAATCACACATTTTACAAAATGTTATTAAATATTTGTATTTAACCACTTCCCGAATTTCCTATGTCTACCGGTTTACACCACACCGGTTAACACGAATAAAAATGCGATTCTTGTTCTTTAGTTTACGTCGGAAGAACATCACGAAAATATTATATTCGTGTTAAAAAACATATGAGGTCTTTACAATAATAATTTCTTTGAATTTGCGAATCACCTAATCAATTTTATTCGTGACCTAGGCATGGGAGTTTAAATCTTACGTACAAATAATGAAGGGTTCAAAGTAAATAAAAAAGTAAATATTTGACATTAGGAAAACTTTAAAAAATAATGTGTCTTTGTTCAATAATCAAACAACCTTTCAATATAGCTCATTATACGATGTTTTATTGTAATAGCCACCCTATGTCTATTAAACTCACACCCCTCCCTTCCTCCCCTTTCAACTATTTATCTCACAACATAAAATATTTTCAAATCTAATCAGTGCATGTAAGGGTTTCTAATTAAAATGCACGTCGTTTTGGTTTTATATTTTTGTGCAACAACCATGGCGACGGTGTAAAGTTGGTTTTGCGTGTTGTTTCATTGGTGCCCTGACGAAGAGACGGGTACGTCTCGAAACCGGTAGACAAAGAAAAGTCGGTAAGTGGTTATACTTATATAAATATTTAATAATATTTATGAAGGCTCGGCAATGGATGATCGCCGACATCACTAGCCTTTCGGTACCTATGCACTCGAACGAGGAACTTGCGACTTGTAACCTGGGACCCGACACTTCAATCTGTAATCTAGATTTCGGGTAACGCAATATATACCTACGATTAGACAGTACCTACCTGTCATCAAAAATGACAAAATCGAAAACCATAAGCCATGAGGCGGATTTTCCTATTCCTTCAATAAATATTTATTTTCTTTAAGCAATAAATAAAGTATGTACCGATACATAAATATTATATGTAAATATACATATATGTGTATATGCATAAATATGTGGGGATGTGCGTATGTGCACGTATTCAATGCGTCCCGGGCACAAGTAACCGACCGTAGTCATTTGAAAATATGTAAAAAAAAAAACAATCAAAAACTTTGAAAAGGGGGTCTATCTCTTACTGGTATAAGTAAAACGATATTTAAAAAAATAATAAGTAAATCATTTCAGTGATCAATTACTTATATTAACAATGTTTTGAGTTTGTCCAAATTTTTGTAGACGAGAACTGGATTCAACCCCCAAGGGAGCCGTTAATACTAACATATTATAACAGAGATGGAAAATATTTTACAGGAGGGAATAAAGAAGTCTAGACATCCACAGGGCTTATGACCTGTCTTTGGCTGGTTTACGTGGCCATTATACACACATCGTAACATTAACGATTCTGCCTATATTTGAACATCACTTCCTTTGATTCCATCTCTTGATGTTTGTGAAGTTAAAGAATTTTAGCTTAAGAGCTGTTCAAATATTGGCTGAATGGTGATATGTTACACCGTGTGTAAAGTGGCCACTTAAACCAGCCAATGATAGGTCATACGCTCTGTAGATGCCTAGATTTCTATATTCTTTCTCTAAAATGTTCGCCATATCTGTTGTAATATGTTGTGTAGAATCTCATGGTAAATCGTGGTATTTAAAAAAAATCGTTTGATTTTTATTGCATATTTTATATTGTCTTTATTATAATAAAAAAAAGCGTAGATTTGTGTAAAAATATATATGGAAACAAATATAATACGTAATTTTCAAGATAAACCCCCCCCCTTTTAGAAAAAGTTTTTGGATTTTTTTTAGATAGTTCCATACGACGATGGCCGGTCACTTGAGCCCTTGACACATTGTGTGTAAAAGTATGTTTATGGATGCATTACAAGCCCACTGACTCAACAGAGATTTTCTAGTGAGTCGGGGCCAGTTCACAGGCATTAGTCGTTTATGTTCGTGTCACTGTAAGCTGTCTCTATAAATATACAAGTAAATGTAAATAAAAAAAACGTTCTGCATTGCGTGTTTTTCTATTAAATTACCTTCATAACTAATTTATGGACTTAAATTCAAGAAGCTTACTGCATTCTAGTGGCAAATGGTGATTTTATTTATAGGTAAAAAATATCATACATTTGTACATACATAAAATCTTTAGTTTTTTACTTTGTTTTCTATTGTATATGTTCTGTGACTTGAATTATAAAAATAAAACTTTTATTTTATTGGTTGGTTGGAAGAAATTTCCATTTGGCAATAAGCCCGCCAATGTACAAATAACATTATGTACAAAAAGTTAAATACATATTTAAAAAAAAGGTACATAATATAATATAAGTAATATATTATACTGTAAAATGATATTTTTATGTTGTTCTGTTTGATACAACCACTCTCATCCATGAAATCAACTCAAACCACCTAACTTCGTGATATATTATATTATGTACATATTTTATCCATTACTCATTAAAAAATAAATAAAAAATAGCACGATGAATTCATTCGATATTAGGTATTCAATTGAAATGTCAACTGGCCGAAGTGTTCGAGAAATTAATAGTGCTAAAAACGGCCGCGTCGAGCGCCATATGTCCTGAACGCATGAAAGTAGTTATGGTCTTATATCAAAAGTACCATCTCAAAGAAAAATAGCCCTTAAGAAAAAATGTTTGAAATACTGTTTTCCAAATCAAGAATCTTCAAATAATTTGTGTAATCTGCAAGTTTAATCTAGGAGAAAAAACCCTCACAAAGGTTAAGACATTTAAAATATAGTATTGTTATTTATATGGAAAAATAAGCTGGAATAATCGGCTAGTTTCTTGGCTCACCGCAGGCGCTGAGCGCGCTTTATTAATATTGATATTTATATTAGGATACAAATACAAACGGTGGAAATGATTTAAAATAAATAGTAATTATTTATTTGTTTTTCTGTAAATAAAGTTACTGTAAAACATTATTATGGTCAATCAAATATAATGGTAAGTAATAATAATCGCTTCTATACACGGTTCGCCCCTGCTGCATACCTACCTACCTATTATGCCTAAAACAAAAATGAAAAAAATATATATCTGATCAAATCTTGAGTTTGAAAAAAAAAATCTAACTGATTGGTTTGATTTAACTAGGTTTCATTCCTTAGAAAAAAAAATGTTCAACGCTTTTATTTTGATAGAATATCTGAACTATGTAGGTATGTATATGGATTTGGGGAAATTTAGAATGATTACCTAAATATTCAGAATGTTTTAGTAAATGGTTGGTATGGATTTCGACATTTTACAAAATTCTTTCAACCGTAAAATCATCGCATTGCCGTTGAATAATTCCTAAAAACAATGTATTTAACGATTACAAATGAGCTTAAATATTTATCGCTGTGAATTAAAATATTCTCATTTATTTCATATAAATTAAAAGTATACATTTAAACAACATTATAACATTTCTCTCACGAGCGCATAAAGAAAAAGGAAACAATAAATTTGACTTTATTATTTATTTGGCGTTTGCACTGCATGCTTGAAGTTGTTTTAATAAATTTTTACGACTACTAAAACAAATCGCTACGAGAAAACAAATCATAAAAGTTAACACGAAATAGGTGGAGTTCACACCGAGAACCGAGACGGGGTAGCGTTCAGTTCATTCTGACCATTAAGGGATGGTTTCAGATTTCGTACCGGGTAATTAAAATAAAGAACCGTTATGAGTTCAGACTCCGTTATCGGGAGTAGGGAATACGATACTCAATAAAGGGTGACCTCCGACCCTCACTCTTCAAGAAATGCTGCAAAAAATAACGAATGTGTTTTCCTGTCTCCAAAGTGTCCGTCTCGCGTTAATTAGTCACGTTCGCACGTTTCTAGAAGTGAGTTGACTGAACATCCGTACAGGATTGCGAAATGCCACTGTGTCTAGGAGAACGCAAAGGAAATGTTGCCGTCTAAAAAAAAAGGACATTCAAAATAGTTAATGAGAACCGACACATGTTTAACACATCTCTCCTGCCTACACGGGCGACTGAGTTTTACTTCTGATAAATCGGTTTATGTTCCTGTCGCAAGATACCTTTCGTAAAAACAAGAGCCGTGTCCCTGGGTTGGCAATTTAGGCACACTAGCCTCCAACCGCTTCTTCGTGCGCATACATAATATTATTTGTACGAAAAATTAAATATTTATATCGAGTTTTTTTTTACACGTTCAACTACAACAGGTAACCGACGGAGATACTTTAAATTATCGAATATTTATATCCACATTCACGAACGGAAAATTCGATTGTTGTGAAGAAGAGGCAACTCGAGTCATGGCTATTATGAGTCATCCGCAGCACGTGTTTGAGCCAGCTCCATCGCCGCACCCTCAAAACTCTTCTTATAGGCGGCTGCCTCCGTTCTCGGACTTCACCGTTTTCCTCAGGCACTCTCAAAGCTCGGAAGTTTGGTGTTATGAGTCTGGGTAAGGTGACAGGATTCTCAAACCACCATTTGTATAGATAATTAAGCATGTGTTGGATAGATAAATAAACAAGAGAAGTCAATAATCAGAGAAGTCAATAACCAGAGAAGTCAATAACATTATTATGCTCATTCCACAACTAATAAGCAATGTGTCATAAGTATTTACAATCTAGTACTAAAAGCACAAGGTGTAAATTACCTAAAACATGGTATCTTTGATGGGCGGACATATGAGTACAAGTGCAAAAGTGCAAATTTTCAGGAGAGCAAATAAACGTTATTATGAACCCAATTATTTAGCTACAGAACTCATATTTTACTAAATGGGTTATTATTTACACATTATTCTATTTGTCTAACAAGATTCAAGTAATTTGTACAAACAACAGAAATATTCCAGATATACTACTTGAACCATTTAAGATGGGACAAAAATGAGTCTACTTATACTTCTAGAACTAACTAATACTATTTGTACTCTATCTTTATAGCAACCGTTTCCAGAAATTCTCCAGCAGCCTAGTGGACCACATGGTGACGATATCTACCTACTGTCTACAAAAGATTCTCTTCGGACATCTATCTCCCTTTGTTAACCATGGAGTTGATACAGTGCTTTATTTATTTAGTTTTTATTGCTTAGTTCTTGGCATGAACACTTGACAAACTTACTACTATGCTCTATTTTTTATAAATTTATTGATATCATTCTAACTTTGCTAGAATTCCACTCGTCCATGCGCTTTGTAGCTGCACGATGATTGGTTATCTAGCTTTCATATACCAACTTAAAAATACCAAAATTTTATAAATGGGGTCTAGAATTCCAATCGTCCATGCGCTTAGTAGCTGCAAGACGTGTTGTAATCTTACTCCTTTTTATTATTCATATTATTTTTTTAATTTTTTTTTAGTATCATTAATACACTAAATTTATTTGTCAATTTTTAAAATGTGTAAATGGGGGCTAAATTTCTAACTGTCTATGCGCTCTGTAGCTGCAAGACGTCCTGTAATCTAGCTTCTATCTGTTATAATTTTTTATTGATCTTAATTGAAAACGAGGAACTAGAATCCCAACCGTCCATGCGCTCTGTAGCTGCAAGACGTACTGGGATATTTATTAATTGTACAACGCCCTTGAGGTGATTTTCACAAAAATTGCGCTATATAAATTATCCAACTATATATAACCGTCCGTCTTCGAAAGACGATGGTGATGTTCACTTAATTTCAAGACTGGTAAAGACAGCTTTTCCGGTGACTGTATAGTCCTATACGGGACCAACACAGTCGGCCACACTTCTCACACGTCCAGGTTGTGGGGGGGGGGGCTCCAGTAGGTAGCTGCATTCCTCGCAGTGTTTTAAGCCTCAAACTTTCCAGCCAGAGGTCGTCGTGTGCCATTTTTCCCTCCTTTACGGCTCCTCTCCACACATCTCTATCCCAGGAGAGATCTTCCCAATGATCACCGTCAATGCAAAAAGTCTTCATGTCGCGTTTACAGACATCTTTAAATCGCAGTCGCTGACCACCGTGGGATCGTTAAGCATCACAAAGCTCTCCATACATAATATATTTCGGTATTCGGTCATCGTCTATTCGACTCACATGACCGAGCCATCGCGGGCGTCTTTCTTTTAAGATCGCTACCACCGAAGACATCTGAGTACGGGTTAGTATATTTGTACTACTCAATGAATGATAGAAATGAGTTCTTATATAACTGAGACCATCTTGTACTATTTGTGCTACTGAAAATATGACACAAACGTGCCTACTTAATTTATTAAAACCAAAGTTTAATAAGCACAAGTTTGTTTATTTATGTTTTGAGTAGTCGTATAATTGTACTGTTAATACCATTGATGCATGCATGTATAAGGAACATTTTCGCATATGAATCATAAAATAAACAAAAATGCAGTTTGCATACTTCTTTCAAAAATGTTAAAATCTATTTATAAAATTTCTAACCCGAATAATTTTTCACAAGACCTTACCGAGTCGTATTATCTATGATAACGATAGTTATCGAGAAAAAAACCTTAAAAATAATGTGTTCTATTGAGCTAAAAAATAACGTGTTTGACAATGGCAGCATTGCGCTAGGAATAAAATAAATTCATACAAAAGTTATTTGAATATTCTGTACGCTAAATATTCAAATAAATATCAATAATATTTTAACATTAGATTTTTTTCGCATGCCTCCATTTCAGTAGTCATTTCGCGTATTAAAAATACAATAACATTAGCATATTCCCAGCTAAGATACATAAGTCACTTATTCGAAACGATAACTCTTAATGTTAAGAGTCGCGAGAAAAAAGATTTCTTTTTGTTCATCCGCTCCATACATCTTATCTGACAGCTCCTCGCAAACGGGAGTAATTAAATGTGTGTTCTGATCAAAATAAAAGCGAGCAATTCCGCGATAAACTGTTTACAAATTAGGTTCTAAAGACGGGCTTTTATTTTCAATAAATCGAGTTATGCAAATCGTCACGAGAGCGGCCTCAGCCGACATATGCGCGACCCGACCGAGACTCGACGGAGCACGGAACCACTACACGCACACTGCTCACACCTCACACCTCACACCTCACACGTGCGAGTAGGAACACCGCGGGCCGCGAAATGTTCACTTGTTCAAGTCGTGTATTATTAATGTTGACAAAATGTATACAAATAATGAAATTAAATGGTAACGAGCTTCTCCAGATTACCTTAGTTTTTTAACATAATTCGCATTTTGGCAGGAATTGTACGTACTTATACCTTCATAATAGAAATAAGACTAGGGACATGTAGAGAAAAATCAAAAAACTGACTCACGACTCGAGCCAAAGTCATACATCACTAAAAACAAAAATGGAGACTCAGTATATGAACTCATCGAGGCAATCGATCGCTGGAAAGAGTATTGTTCTGACTTATATTGATGTGCCATGTATATATTTTTAAATTCTTATTATCAGCAATGTTTTTAGTTTGTCCAGATTTTTGTAGACAAGGGCTGGATTCAACCCCCCGGGTAGCTGTTAATATTAACATAGAAGGAATATAGAAGTCTCGGTATCTACAGGGCTTATGACCTGCCATTGGCTAGTTTAAGTGGCCACTTTGCACATTGTGTAACATTCACCTTTCTAATTTAAATTTATTTCAACAGAGAGGGAAAACATTTTTGAGATGGAGAAGGAAATATGGAAGTCTAGGCATTTACATGGCTTATGACTTGTCATTGGCTGGTTTAAGTGGCCACTTTAAAAATGTTTTCCCTCTCTGTTGAAATAAATTTAAATATGAATAACTCCCTAGGGAGAAAATCCAGCCAGTCTGTAAGCATTTGAACATACTCAAACATTGTTGATTCACCTTTATGCCTATATTTAAACATATCCAAAATGCTCTTCATCTCTGTTGTAATATGTAAATTCTTATTTTGTTTCTGATCCTATGTAATATTTGTGGTGATGTTCTCGTATGTCTGTGTTAACTTATTATTCGTCCTAACTCAACACAGGACTTTTGGTCTTATTGAGTAGGGACTTATGTCTCAAAAAATGTGTAATAAACTGTTTATAAGTAAATAAATTTATTGATATGGTTACACAGATATATGGGTAAATACAAATTCTGTTCTGTCAACAGAAGGGGGCTCAGAGATAGAGGCGGAAATTCTAATATCCGAAGCGAACATGCTATTGAAAATTAAAACTTGAATAAAGCTCCTGCGAAGATTGAATCGATGCAAAAAGTCCCTCTCCTGTATGGGTGAAAAATGCATGTTTATTTTACGCAAGTTATGTAACTTGGTGTAGAGAGCTGGGACCTGGCCAAAAGATTAGACGGAGTCTGTTTTTGTTCCCCTGTATAAAAAGGATCATCTGCCAAATGCGATACTACAGAACAATTGCTCTTATATCACATGTCAATAAAGTTTTCTTTCGCATTCTGAATAAGAGACTGAAACATTATCCATACTGGCAAATACCTTCAGAGCAGACTGGTTTTGTAAGTATCAGAGGGACGATGGAATAGATTCTAAATATCAAGCAGATAATTGAGAAAAGAGAGTTCAATACGATTGCTATACGAGTGCTGTGTTTTATAGACTCGGTAAGGTGTTTGATTGTGCCAAGCGGAGTGAATTGTGGAAAGTACTGGATAAATAAGAATAGCTGGATGAATAAGAATGGAAACTGGATGGCTTAAAGTGATTATTTATGAAATCAAAAGCTTACTACCTTTCAAAACGTTAAGATACATATATACCTCACTCATTGAATCCATTACATCTTGCGGAGTGCGTGTCTGGGGTCTCACCTTCCAGTTTCATCTGGGTAAAATTTATGATATTCAGGTGAGACTGTTGAAAGGGATTGTACCGGATAGCATAACCCGTGAGGCGAAACATATGGGTGAAGGTGTATCTTTTAAATTCTGTAATGTCCAGCTGGTAAAACAACTTTGAGACTACAAATTGATTGTAGATCACTTTTTTGATCCGGAATATAAAAAAAGAGTTTCCCACACTCACAACATTAGATTAAAAACTAAGGGCTCCCTGTTCGTTCCCCGAATCACAAATTAAATGGAGAGCGAACATTAGATTGCGTTGTTCCATGGTTGTTCAATGATCTCCAACAAAGGATCATGAACATGAAAGATCTTCAAATGAAAAAAAAAGAACTGAAGAAATATCTTCTAGATACTTTATAGTGCCTGTTTATAAATAAAGTTGTAAAATATAAATATAATATAAACCTGTCATGAAAAAGATTTTTAAGAGTAACAATTTCTTATATGTATTTTTTAATTATTAAATAAACGCTGCTCTGCAGCACTGAAACTGAAACTGAAAAAAATGGAGTCCCCAAACGCCTGATACGTTCATTAAATATCCTCTACACAGAGAGTTCTGCTGCGATCAGATTAAATAACGCATTATCTGATAGCTTTTAGGTGCAAAGGAGCGTTGCCAGGGGTGCATACTTATATATACTGCCTCGTGAAGAAGCTCGAACACCCTGTAATCTGTAAGTTTAATGGTGTTATCCTAGATCATATGGGACGCCTCTATACCGTGAAAGGGACCATGAGGCAATATAAGAATGAACGAGTACTGGAAAATCGTCTCCTGCCCTAGGCCCAAGAATGGTCCCCTGGCGATGAAGAGTCAGGAGGGTTGCCGCATTCCTGGGCCAGGTAATTTACCTGATATGAAACCTACAAAATACGTTTAGGAGCTCACGAACCGGGAGATTGCAAGGAATTCATCACCACCTAGCAGCAACTGATGGAAACTCTGCTCAAAGTATGGCATCATATCCCCAATCTCTGACACAATGCAAAAATCTGCATAGAAGGCACGCTCCGATGCCCGAAGGGCGTAATTCCAGTGAAAGGTGGCATTACGTAGTACGAGTATAGGGGACAGACGCCACCAATCAATTCTACAGTATTAATATTTTAGATTATGTTCACTTACTTATTACAATATTTATAGGTACCTGCATAATATAATATAACAATATATGAATATATATTATGATACCTATAGAGGAAGCATACTTGGAATACTGTTGGTAATTTGGAATACCGCCTTAACTTTTGATAGAAGAGGGACACCTACCGGCAATACTTATAAATATTACACGCTACAGTTGCAAGCCCTGATTTCGGTCGATAAAGTAATCTTCCATTGATTTAGGATGAATATTGACATATTTTGTGAAATCGTTTCTGTCAAAACTTTTGCTGTAAGTTTCTACTCGGATGTTATGTCTAAAAGTTTTTTTTTTGCACCACAACAGACCAGGAGGCATTACAGTGGTGAATTACAGCACAGAACACCCAGGCTTACAAAAATCACATTAAATTTTAGTGTTTTCATCTGGAATCGAACCCGGAACCTTCCGTTTGTGAGTCAAGCGTCTTGACCACTACACCACGGAGGCCGCCGAATTGCAGTAGTTTCCATTACATCGTTTAACACGGCATCATTGCATATGAAATAGGCCTTAAAGGACGCTTGAGTGCCTCTTGTGTGGAATTAGTACAAATCATTTTTCCTCATCATTAAAAGTTAACGTAATTCGAAAAATGGTATTCCGAATGATATGCATTTTTGTAACAACACGTTTCTTTTTTGGCATATTTTGGTTTTTTATTAAAACTGTTTTAATTTAATTAGATTTTCGCAGATATTTTATAATAAATTATTTGTTTCACTAACTTTTAATTAAGTTTGATGTTTTAAATCTCATTTTTTGTACATCTTGCACTCCAAATGTGCTTCCTTTCCTCTATATCTGCAAACAGTAGACTGAAGTTTTTTCGCGTTGAGAAAAGTCACACACGTATTTATTTAAAGACATCTGTTTAAGCGGGAATTCGAACATTCAAAAAACCAATTTTAAATCATTTCCCGGGCAGCCTCATGAGTTTTGTTTTATTTTTTAGCCATTTTTTGTTGATAATAACCCCATTAGTATATTTATAAGGGTGAAATGTATAACACGATAACATACAGCAGAAATGCAAACATAATAGCAGGTGGCGTAATGTCCATTGTCCAGCACCAAGTGACAGCTATCAGCCGCAGCCGGTCTAAACAGAACCGGTATTTCATACTAACCTGCAATAAAATTAAAACTATGTAGCTACCTACTATTTATTTACATATTTCGTATTTCCGTATGGAATAGGCAATGAAATGTCGTCAAGATAAACTCATCGTAAGTATATTTATGTCATTAAATGACAAATGTTGTCACAATCTTTATATATATATGATTCCTCTGTACGTGTGATGTCACCAAACTTCTCCTAAACGGCTTAACCGATTTACATGCAGTTTAAAGCGAAATGTAGATCTTTGCGCTGTGCGTGTTCGTACATATTAAAATTTTCAATCCAATTTGTGAAAAAAAAGTTAAAACGATAAATCGCTTTTTCTTTCGACCTAACATGGGTGCATTCGACGAGAATGCATATTATGCAACAAAAAAATTGAAAGATGTTGTTTTTTGTGTTTAAAAAAAGTTGGTTTTATAATGTTTACAAACAATTTTCACTTTTTATGGATTCCAATCAGATTCTTTCCTTACATTCTTCATAACTTCTCCCCATTTATTTCTTTTTAAATCAAACATTTTTGAAAATCGCATTCATGAATAAAGTGCTCCCCTGTTGGTGAGAAGAGCCGAGTTTGATATTTGCAAAAAGAATGCTATATTTGAAAATGAATTATTTTATGTTTTGGAATTCAACCATAAACAAGTACCTACATAAATTCAACATTTGAAAATATGTAAATATTTTTTGGTTTTGGAATTCAATCATAAACAAATACCTAGGTACCTTCTTATCAATGAAAAGTCTTTTTTTTTATTTTAATTTGTTATTTAGGGTTTTTTTCAATGGCGTACAAATTAAATAGACGGGTTACAGGTGTGAAGTTGGTAACATTTTAATTCGAGGGTTAATTAATTAAAACCTTTCTTGACATTATTCTCAAATTTGTCAAGGGTGGTAAATATAATACAGAGTTAAAACTATTAATGAAAAACAAAATATATTCTAACATATATGAAAATAAAAGTTTTTTCATAAAAACCATGCGTTCCTGTCAATCATTGTCAATGAATAACTTAAATCGCAGTAAAGTGCGAGGCAATCTTGGTTGTAGAATAATTCAGACATTCTGGTTAGTTAAGAGGAAAGCCGGTGGCAGAGAAATTTGATGGATGTGTATTTGAACAAAGTTTGCTGTCTCTTTCGCGGTCGCCTCCCCGATATTGTGCGAAGAGAACAACTGCAAATCGGGCAGATTATGCCTAACTAAAATCGACAAAATCTAGGTTTTGTTGTATCGTTTTCCGTACCCCAAGATTATTTTTTAGAAAGAGTATCGGAATAAAATGTTCTTATCATATTTGTATACCGTATTTCCGAAGGCAACAGATAAAACTGAGCTATTTTATGTATGGGTTTTTTAATGTCCCTAACTCCCATAGAAAACAATTTATGGAAAAAACGAAACTATAAATGATTACGGCGAATCTTTGGTTAGTTTTAATATAGAATCACTACAAAAAAGGCGCCTTACATGTGATTTCATTTTTCTTTTCAAAATTCTAAATAATATGGTTGATTCGCCGTATCTTTTACAAAATATTGGTTTCCGTTGTCCTCTTCACTATATCAGATTAAATTCACTTTTTTATATACCAACTTGTGAAAACAATCATACCCCGAATTTAATCATAAGACGTACCTGTAGAAATTATAATGGACTCAGTATTGATGTAGACATTTTTAACTGCGCGTTGCATTTATACAGAAAATTTCTTCATGGGGCTGATTATTTGGGATAGTTGCTGAATGTGCATCTTGAGTAGTTTATGCTATGTATATGTGCCGCATGTAATGTATATGTTTGTGCATGTTTTATATGTGCGTCCATGTGTGTATGCGTGGGTGGCTCGGAGTGCGCATTCGGTATTTTTATTTATTTCAATTTATAACCAACGATAACCTCCATGAAAAACGCAAATGTTAACAATTATTGTTTTCTCATTTCCATTTCTTATTTATTTATTTTTTTGTCACATTTGATGTTTCCATCTTTTGCATAGTTTATAAAAACTTAATTGATCTTTTTATGTTTAAAAATTGTTTTTTTTAATACTTATTATGTATGACCGTATGTTTTCTGAATAAAATAAAATAAATTAATAATTGAAAAAATTAAAAACTTGGCAACTAAAAATCTTAATTCCAAAAATAAAACTCCGAAAAGAAAATAACAATAGTAAATAATTGAAATAAATTAAAATCATTTGAGACTTCTTATTTAGGACATATTTTAACTGTCTTACATTCAGAACTTTTATAGTTATATATAAAGTTGGATAGTTTGTATAGCGCCAATTTTGTGAAAATCACCTCAAGGGCGCTGTACAATTAATAAATATCCCAGTACGTCTTGCAGCTACAGAGCGCATGGACGGTTGGGATTCTAGTTCCTCATTTTCAATTAAGATTAATCAAAAATTATAACAGATAGGAGCTAGATTACAGGACGTCTTGCAGCTACAGAGCGCATAGACAGTAAGAAATTTAGCTCCCATTTACACATTGTAAAAATTGACAAATAAGTTTATTGTATTTATGATATTTGAAAAAATAACAACATGAGTAATAAAAAGGAGTAAGATTACAACACGTCTTGCTGCTACTTAGCGTATAGACGATTGGAATTCTAGACCCCATTTACAAAATTTAGGTATTTCAAAGTTGATATATGAAAGCTAGATAACCAATCATCGTGCAGCTACAAAGCGCAAGGACGAGTGGAATTCTAGCAAAGTTCAAATGGTATCAATAAATTTACAAAAAAATTGAGCATAGTAGTCAATCTATCAAGTGTTCATGCTAAGAAGTAAGCAATAAAAAAACTAAATAAACAAAACACTGTTTCAACTCCATGGTTAACAAAAGGAGATAGATGTCCGAAGAGAAGCTTTTGTAGATAGTAGGTAGATACCGTCGCCATGTGATTTAATTCCTTAAATAGTAGTTCTGAATGAAAAAAATAAAAAATCAATGGTACATATCACTAATCACTGCTCTAGTGCCATAATCTGGAGAGAAAATACGGAAATAAGTGTGTATGAAGAAAACTCGAACCGCGTATCTTCAATAGGTGAGTAGTAAGCAGGTTTGTGTGGAATTTTAACAAACAAAAAAGTTTAAAAATTTAATTTTGTAAATAAATAAATTTTACGAACTCCGATGAAATATTTATGTTCACTAAACATGTTTTTAAATTCTCCCAGTATTAGAATGAATCGCTTATCCTTCTATCGAGTGTAATAAATTAGCAGTGGCGATGTGTTGGCCTTAGTTTGTCTCGAGGATTGTGGTCGGTGTCCCGAGTCCCGAGCGGTGTCGGGTCTCCTCGGCCGCAGCGGGCTGGGAATAAACACGGTAAATTATGGCTTTCTGATAAGGCTTGGAGATAACAACGCCGAAATATTCCGAAGCCGCGCTTTACCGGTAGCGTCGTCCTTCCTCTGCCACTGCGCCGCTTCATCTGCGTGTTAGCTTGTAATTACGCTACGCTGCTATCTAACTACATTATTCTTAATAACCCTACATCGCGAAATAAACATTTACGAATCATTCAAGACCCGTGCGAATATTATAACATGCGGCAGTTTATCGCCAAATACCAAGAATTCAGTACTTACACTTAAGTACTTGCTTTCAAGTATTTCATGACTGATACTCGGTCGGTAAATCCATTAATTGTAGATATTCAGAGTAAAATTAAGCATCTAAAAATAAGAGGGATGATCATTCAAATATGCTGGATAAGAGGACATGCTGGTATCGTAGGGAATGAGAGAGCGGATGAACGAGCAAGAGCCGCAACTTGTAAAATAACAGCACCTTTCTTCTCAGAATTTCCCCTTAGCTTTGCTAAACGCTGTATAAAACAAAATACGCAACAGCGTTGGGAGGATCATTACCGCGCTTCTTCTACAGGTAAAATCACAAATATGTTTTTCCCATCGCTGGCTGATGCAGCAAACTTCTGTCATCATCACCAAAGTACTTTCGAAATGACCCAAATTTTTTACGGACATGGAGCTATGAGAAGTTATCTATATAGGTTTAAATTAAGGAATGATGACTATTGTCCATGCGATGATATTTCTTCACAGAGTATAGAACATTTGTTATTTCAGTGCCCATTTTTCAGTTTACAACGCTATAATCTTAAAGCAGAATGCAGGAAAGATGGAATATCATTAACAAATATCCATACTGTAGTTAAAAGTAGTTATTACGAGCCATTGTTCTTAAACTTTGCAAAATCAGTGATCGAACATCCCATTTCCAATACAAACAAAAACATTTTTTTTCCGAGTACCTTAGCCTTGTACATGACACGTAAGGCTACTAAATACAGGGGTCAAAATAAATATTAAAAAAAAAAAAAGTAGTTAATGATTTAGCCACCAGTAGCTTAATTACAAATAACTATCGACGTGCTGATAAGCGAAGTGATAACAATTTCTCACCATGGTTGTTTATCGTATTCGCGATCACAATGGAACATCTACATTTGAGAGTACTACTTGCAAACCCGGCAAAACCATATTTCTTTATTTTGAGAAAATCACAAAAAACTGATACAATACTTAACTTCAACTTGTTTTTATACTTTTTTTTTAATTATAATAAGTTAATATTTTATACGTAAGCAGTGATGACATTAGCACGATTATGTCAAGAAACAGTAGTGAAATAATAAATTTTATTTTATTCAATACCAACTTTGCAATACTCAAGTAGAGATTGCCACGTTTGCAACAATGCCGATAATTTATAAGTCAAGTCTTACAAATTAAGCCATATTTTTTACCGACAATGTTAAAATTATTGTAAAAAATGTATTCTGAATAAGTTTCAAGTAATATTTCACTTTTTTTAAATTTTTGATTTTGCCGGGTTTGCAAGTAGTACCCTCATTTATAAACAAATACGTTTATTTCTATTTTTATATATCTTAAGGTTTTTAATATTTATTTTCTATTGAATATGTTCTGTAACTTGAATTATAAAAATAAAACTATTATTTTATTGATTGGTTGGAAGAAATTGCCATTTCGAAATAAGCCCGCCAATGTACAAATGAC
The DNA here is from genome assembly GCF_059751315.1 of Micrasema longulum. NCBI lineage: Eukaryota > Metazoa > Arthropoda > Insecta > Trichoptera > Brachycentridae > Micrasema > Micrasema longulum. Next base: position 167,953 of record NW_028277381.1, on the reverse strand, counting down.
AATTTAAACAAAAAGTTAAATAAATAGATTAAACATCCTTGAACACCTATTGTCGGCCTCGTGGTATAATGGTCAGTGTATTTGTCTACCATGCAAGAGGTCTCGGGTTCGATTCCCGACATGGTTGAAATAAAATATTATTTGAAAGAGTGTTTTTACACTAAAATATTTCATAGTCCTTGGACTGGCACCAGAAGCGTAAGACTGATCATCTTACCTTCATGTAACAAAAATGATCAAGATACGCCGCGATTGGTGTACCAATGCAGTGCTCTATGCACCATTAGGTGCGGAAAGGGAATGATGATCATCATGAACACCTATTATTATGTCAAAATATTTACGTTCCGCGACGCATAATCCTGCTGCGCAATCACATATTTGAATTCCGCCGGCTTAAATAAGGAAAATGTTCCAAAACTGCTATTTTTATTTAATTATTTTATCATTATCAATTATTTATTTATTTATTGACACTTTATATACATATACAATAAATATACATATCAGGGTGGGCTTATTGCCTTAAGGCAATTTCTTCCTACCTACCCAAACCGTTCAGTTTGAGAAAATTATAAATACATGGACATATTGAATCTTACAATTTAATACAAAAATTAAAAGCAAAGATTAACAAAAATAAATATATGTATAAAAAAAAATAGCACTTTATTATGAAGAGAGGAGAGGGGATGGGAAGGAAAGAAGAAGGATAAAGGAACAATTTAAATATTTAGATAGTGACATTTCAATCTTGACTTAAATGTAAATAAAGAAGGGGCGTCTCTAACATTAGTGGGTAGATTATTCCACAATCAAGCGGCTACTACTGTGAAAGAGGAGGCAAAAAAATTAGAGCGATGACAGGGTATTAAAAGGGTTCTCTCGTTACTAGAACGAAGAGATAGTCCGTGTTGTGAAAGAGGTTGGATGAGCTCTCTCAGATAAACAGGCGAAGTGGGATTATATATATATACATATATATATATGTTTCTTACACCATCGAACCTCTATGTATCTTCACTCCAAGATTATTCGGTAATCAATAATATTCTTTAGGTACAATAAGATATAGTAAGGGTTGTTCAGAAATGTCCCGCATTGTAAATATTCACCGAGAATGTAATTCATAATGCGAGTATAGAAATGAGCTACGTTAGATTAAGCAGCTTGATAAAGAAATACCACCGACATACCGAGATGAAGGCTCTTCACTTGTTTCGTATTCCGATTGTCCTGTCGGTAAGATGTCCTCCGATCGTAATATTGAATCATCAAGCAGCTGTTTTATTTGTGCTTCTGAGCCAGAACCGATTATTCAAAGCACTTAAGTCATTTAAAATTATAACTATGTATTTTGGAATTTTAAATATTTCGAATTCTAAATTCATCGGGGTGCATCGAAAAATATTTCCCCAACTAAAAAAGTCTACAGTGGGTAGCTACTTAGTGTACCTACTTACGTTACATTATAACGACTTTTTATTTTGAGCTAAATAACCGAAACTGTTGAAGCAGTAACTGTTTGATATTTAATCGGAACCTACTTATGTAGTGTAGAGTGAGATTTTTTTTTTTTTTAAGAAAAAGAAATATTTGCATTCTTATAATTTTTACGCAAATATTTAATTTTGAGGGCCATCAACGAGTTGTAAATAACTCACTTTTAGAAAATAGGAATCAGGTTAGGGTTGAGTGGACTTCGGACCACGGACCTTTGATCCGTGAGTCCGAGACACTAGCCACGGGACCACAGCCCGACCCCGATTTAAAAGATTTTGAAATAATGTGTTCTTTTCTTTTCATTTGAAATTGAAACTAATTTTTTTCCGTGTGTTGTCAACGCTAAGATTTTTTACATGTCCTTTAATGACTGGGAGGCAAAAATGATTTGATATTTTATTTATATTTTTTTATAACCTTTCCAATTCATTTATCTCAATTTTTTTTGTACAAATTGTTTATTGATCAATTCTGTTTATATTTTTTTATGTTTAAACCGTTCCCTATTATGATTTGTAATATTTGTTTCATTAAAATAATTATGTTTAATTATTATTTTTTTTAATAAATTTATCGTACATTTCTAGGTTTATGTAAAATATTTTGACTTCATTATTACTCCCCGGCGTTTATTTTTTAATTTTAATTTTAATAGTTAAAATTTATCATCAATATAATATTATGTTTGTTTATATTTTGATTATTTTGTTGTATTTTTTCTAGTTATTATGTATTCTATCTTCCTTATAATATTTTACTGTAAGTTTCTCTTTTCTGTTAAATAGGCGCTATCAGGTTTTGGTGGTTTTTTTCTGTTAGCGCCTATTTCAATTTATTTTGAAATTTTGTTAGTTTAGTTATATGTTAATAATTACAATTATTATATTAACAAATTACAACAGGGATGGAGAATACCTTAAATAAGGGAAAGAGGTGGTGAAATCCTTTATTATTCTGTTATTCCTTTCTGTTTGTGTTGTTCTTATGTTTATTGTAAATTAACGTAACTTGTTTTTGGCCGATGATTTCATGTTTTGCTAGAAGGCCCTAATAAAGGAAAACAAAAAACGCTCAGATACCGCTTAGTAAACTCCGCAAATTATTTTATAATATTGATATCTAAATTTATGATTAATGTTTTTTGATTTTGATAAAATTAAAAATAAACTTATTAATAAAACTTCTTGGTTTAGTTTGACTTTTTCATTATTTTGACCAACGAGCGCTTTCGCCTAAGTAGATAGAATGATTTACAACGTTTACAGCTTTTATACTTTCTAAAATCTTTTGGAGATAAGGAGATCAAATGAATATTTTAACAGGGGACAGACAAAAATACACAATATAATGCTAGAACCGCACAAATTATCTATGAACCTCAAGCTTAAAAAGATTAGTTACTACATTAAATTAATCCCGAATAAAAAATAATAAAATTGGTCCCGAGAGGTTGATGAAAGCTGATAGATGGCCAACGCATGTTCTTTGACATGCTATTTTATGTTATTAAATTTTCAAAGACCTTTATTATTTTTACTGCACATGTAACCACTATTTCTAAAAATATTGATTCTTCATATTTATTTATTTATACTTTTACAGTTTTGTATTTTTTCTTTATACAGAATAATGTTCACTGGGGTGTCCCGTGCCGAAGGAAACGTTTTACAATAAGTATAATGAAACATGCCTTAAATTATTTATTTAACATAGTTAACATAATAAGAAAATGAAAACGTAATTAATCTAATTAACCAAATTATCATTGTAAACATTATAAGCAATATAAAATAAAATAATCATAAAATACATAATAAATTCATATGGACTTCTAAACAAAATTTCATAATCAGGAAACAAATGTTTACCTTTTCGGCTTGATCCACTCATCGATCCGTGCGCAACCCACCTCCACTATCTCTATTTCTTAATAACAATTTATATTGTGAGTACTTACTAATTGTCCTTATGGACAATGGAAATAGTAGTAGAGTAGTAGGCCAATCCTCTTCTACTGAAAGTTGTATTAATTTTCAATTTTTTTTGCAGCATCAAAAAAAAAAAAACATGATACTATGAAGAGAGGAGATGGGATGGGAAGAAAGAAAAAGGATAAAGGGACAATTTAAATATTTAGATAGTGACATTTCAATCTTGACTTTAATGTAAATAAAGAAGGGGGCATCTCTAACATTAGTGGGTAGATTATTTCACAGTTGAGCGGCTACTACTGTGAAAGAGGAGGCAAGAAAATTAGAGCGATGACAGGGTATTAAAGGGGTTCTCTCGTTACTAGAACGAAGAGATAGTCCGTGTTGTGAAAGAGGTTGGATGAGCTCTCTCAGATAAACAGGCAAATTGGGATTATTTAAAATATTGTGAAGAAGTGATAGAAGGTGAATGTTTCTTCTATGCCTGATACTGAGCCAGTGTAGTTGCGTGCGATACTCACTAACCTATTACAGCTTATTTTAGACTGTGCTCGTGTTAAGCCGTAGTAATTAAGATCAAAAAGTTTACAGTTACAATATAAAACTAAAATTAAAAATAACCATCCAAATAAATTCAATAACATAAAATACTTTTTTAAATATTCAAATATAAATTATACATATTTATTTAGTTACAAACATAAATCAGTATACAAAAAAATAAAACCATTAAAATTAATAGAATATCTATAATACAAATAAAATAATTATTAAACTAGTATCGGGAATGATGCCGATACTTATTTATGAAAATAAAATTGAAGTAAAAATACAATGTCGCATGTACAACAGTAATTACGCGTAATTAATTATTGTTGGGTAATATTATTAGAACTTTCTATTTCTGTGGAGTTAGTAGGGGGCGTACCTATTATAGCGGGCGGGTTGCGGGTCTCAGCCGCCATTACTGCCGATAGTAATCAATTCACATTTCTCGGATGCCTGTTCAGCTATTAAGCGCCTTTTATTGTTTTAGGTTTGACAAAAATCATAAAAAGTCAGGTAGCGCGATGACGCCTCAATAAAATATAAAATTAATTTTGATTCGACTCAACTGATAAACTGACACGAGTCGGCCTAAGTTAGAAACATCTAGGCTAAAGATATTAATGACCCACCTAATCTAGGTAATGTGTATTGTTAGTTATTACATTAATTTATTTTGGAATACAATAATTGATTAATTTATTATATTACGCCAACCTTTGAAACTGTTATCTTCAGATTCCTAAAAAAAGTACTCTAATTAAAATAATTATATCAGTAAGAACGAGTTAAATGAATTATAATAATCGGGTTGTGGTCCTGTGGCTAGAGTCTCGGACTCACGGACCGAAGGTCCGCGGTTCGAATCCCACTCTACCCCAACTCGATTCCATTTTCTAATAGTGAGTTATTTACAACTCGTTGAAAATGCCCCTCAAAATTAAATATTTTGGTAAATCATAAGAGCGCAAAAATTTCTTTTAAAAAAAATAAATTTAAAAAATGATGATAGGTAGGTCAATCAATCAATTCATCAATCCGCTTCAAAGGTAAGGTGATCAGTTTTACACTTCAAATGAAACAATGAAATTTTGCAGTTTGAACACCTTTACAATTTTTGGATTTGTTTTTTTTTGTTGATTTTTTTGTTGAGAAATATGCGAATATCCTCTTAATATGGAAATTCCTCTACAAAAAAGAACATTGATGTTTCTAAATAATCATACTTAACAGATTACAATTTTTTCTTTGAGTTGATCTAATTTGTCCGGAGTCTCCCGTGCAACAGGGTGAGACCGGACAGGCTATAGGAAGCATTCGGACAGAATCTAACATTCAATAAAATACATATAACTATTCCAAATATTTATTTTTTACCTTATTGGAATGTATGCGTTGTTATTTTATTACGTTGGATTTAAATTCAACATTTAAATCTTAATTATTGAAAAATGTAACTATTAATTTTACAATGAAATAAAACGGAGTCACGGTAACGAGCTGTAGTGTCTCTGGGTGGTTTCGGAGGAACAATAATAACATATTTATGCAAAATAACATCTTCACCAAACCAGTATTGTCATTTAATGTGATTCTTAATGAAAATATGAAACGAATCATTCATAGATGGCGCTTTTATCATTTTTTATTGAAAAATGAGATTTTTACGTTTATTTTCAATGGAAATTTTACAAAACTTAGTTTGCGGAAACTTCACACTATATTGATTGTAACAAATATCAGAACAATATAATTTACGTTTTTTTCACAAAATGGTGTACAAAAAACAAATAATCTTATTAGTTTCATATTTTCGTTTAGAATCACCTTAATGCAACGAATCGATTAGATGGCATCTTTCTCTTGTAAAATTTCACTGTGTAAACACCGCAATCTTTTTCTATGACCTGCGCAACGTACTCAGAAATTTTCCTTACTTTGACGAAAGCATTTTCCATTTCAGACTCGCACAAAAATTGGATGAAACATTATCAGTTTTATTTAAATCATACTTTTTTAAGTAACCAAATAGTCGTGATTTGAAATCTCCGTTTTACTCTGCACACTTTCGTATGCTAAAATTTCGTTCCATTACCTAAATTCATCAGCCTGTTGCCTCTGCTGACGTTTTGATGCTTTGAAATACAAATATTTATTTTCCACAAACTATTACAAAAACAAATATTAGTTTACGTAAAAAATGCTTACCGTAACCGAACACGTGCCGCAGCCTACTATATGCGTGGAGCGAAATTTAAATTTGTTCATTGTCTCCCCGTGTCCAAACTCTTCCTGGTCTTTCCTCATCGAACTCAGGACCTCATGTATGGTAAGCGACCGCGCTTATTACACAACGAGGTGGACTTATCTCCACTCGAGTAATTTATTTAGGATTTTTACCTGAGAGCAACCATCGAGTCGAAATCACTTATCGAGTGTTCTGCTTCTATTTCACACATTGAACTGTTTCTTCAGACGCTTTAAAACAGAGAAAATTTACTGGATATCAATAAATTCTCGAAGGTTTCTAAAATAAGTACCCTTATATTACTTGAATGAATTTTTCAAACAAATAAATATTGAGTCACTGATATTTAATGTGTTTTATTTTACATTGGCTCCTACCGTACCTTTTAATGGAATTATACCATACCTTTTAAAATAAAGAACTCCGATTGGTTCAGGCTTCGGGCTCGGAGCATCACGTGTGCGCGTGCGGTGGTATTTTTATATCATTTTTATAGGATATTTAAAACATCGTTATGAAGATTCTTGAAATAATTTGTACTAAAAAGAAATAGGATTTCTGGTAACCGATAATCCTTACTCACTGTTAAATGGACGTTAAGCTTTACATACGTGAGAGATATGGCATTTTCAAAATGTTAACATTTATTATTAACCAACTTTTTATTTTTTTAAATAAATATTTGCGCTCTTATGATTAACCCAAATATTTTATTTCAAGGGACATATTCAACGAATTATAAATAACTCACTATTAGAAAATGGGAATCAAGTTGGGGTAGAGTGGAATCGAACCACGGACCTTTGAGCCGTGAGATTCTAGTTACGGGACCACAATCCGATTTAACTTCTGTAACTTATTTTTTTACACAATATACATTTGTACACGTGACATTTTAAAAATGCTGATGTCCTTATTTTCTAAAAATAACATTCGTTTCATCCCTTTTTTTTCTTTCTTGTTTTACTAGTAATGACTTAGGACTTAGGATATTGAGATTTTGGTATTGTTTATGTTTTCATTGTCCATTTATTATTTAATTTTAAGACTGAAAAAGCACACATAATCAAAAAAACTGATATTACTTTTTAATATGATTATAAAATACATAAAATACTGCCTTAGAACGGGGAAGCTATCCCTAATTACTGATTAAGCAGTTTAGATGAACCACTAGCAAAAAAATGTATGTGTACTTTTACTACTTAATTAATTTTTTGTATAAATAATTCATCGTAAATTTCTGTAATAAACATGTAAAAAAATAAATAAATAAATTAATCTCGGAATTGACAAATGGTTTTATGCACGTTCTATGTGATGTTTTTTTTATTATTATTTTTTTGCATTTTGCAATAGTTATACATGAGTTAAAAACACTAAAAAAAATAACAAACAACCACTTCTAGTAATACGATAAATAACAAAACAAATGATAAGAATGATTACATATGACAAAAAATAAAATGATGTACACCTATGGTAAAAAGAAAAAAATGAAAATTGGACAAGCTTCTTATAAATATTCTGGTTGATATAATATCATATTACATTTTTTTATCATACAACTAAAATATTTCTGAGTGCTTATCTCGCTGATAACTATATTTACTGTAGGTACCTATGTACATACTTACATGTCTAACTTTCCTCTTCTCGAAAAAGGAACTCTCCGCAATCTGCAACACAATATTTCTTTAGTTGACATTTTAATTTGCAAGCTGATAGACTTCGGAACTTTTTCCTTAGTCCGTTTTCTTTCCTCAATCCGGATTAGGAACTTCCATTACGTATCTTTTTACAGAACCCTCAACGCCTAGCTACCCTCATTACAACTTCTTTCCTGCATCCATTTTATACACTTATTTCGCACCCTCTTATTTTAGATTTGGCAAAAATTCGCCAATGTACTTTGCACAATGGTTTAAAAAAATGTTGACTAGTGATATATGACTTCGCTTTTAAAAAGTTAATATTTTGTTTCAAAACGGGAAAGTAGAATTTTCGACATATTTATACTTAATCATTTTATTCCACAAAATCAATGCCGATTGAATCAATTATATATTATTACTAGCGGAGCCGACAGACGTTGTCCTGCCCGAACGTTGTCTTGCCTGCCTGGTTCCGCAATATTTTTTAAGATATTCGAACTCTTCACCTACCTATGATTAAACTCCAAAAGTAAAAAAATTTAATATTCAAATATTCAATTTAAGTAGGTACTTTGGTAATTGTTTATGGTTGAATTCCAAAACATAAAATTAATATTTTTTCAAATAAGGCATTCTTTTTGCAAACGTCAAACTCCGGTTGTCTCACTAACAAACGGGTGTACTTATGTAGGAATATGATTTTTAAAAATGTATTGAGTTTAATATTATTTTAGTGTTACCAAAAATCCAATAAAAATAAATAAATGGGTAGAAGTTATAAGGAATAATCTGATTCAGATCAACAAAAAACAAATGCTGTTTTTAAACATTCAAAAACAAACTTTTTTATACACAAAAAAACAACATTTGCAAACGCATTATCCTCAAATGCAACCCTGGTAGATCGATGAATAAAACATTTATGCTCCTAACTTTTTTTTTACACATTTGATTAAAAATTTTAATATCTACGAACACGCACAGCGCAAAAATCTATATTTCTCTAAAAACCGCACGTAAATCGGTTAAGCCGTTTAGGAGAAGTACGGTGACATCGCACGTACAGAGTAATTATTTATATGAAGATAATTTATATTTTATTTTTAAGTGCAAAGAGGAAACTGCTCTTTTACTATCGTGCAATTCAAACGAACGAAAACAGGCGATTTGCGACGTATTCACCTATAGGTTAATCCTTAAAAAAATCGTTTGAATTATCCTGCGGGTTAGCCAGGCCTAACAGACAACTTATTCCAATTAATTGCATTAGAAAAAAAACGCACGAAATATAACTATCTATTGTTTCAACGGCAAATAAAGAGTCTTAAAGATTTTCAATATCGTGAGCCAGACTTCAAATTCAGTCAACCAAAAGTTATCCGTTTTTATTTATTTTATTTCTGCTTGTTGTTTTTCTGCCTGATACTAAATAAGAATTAGCTCAGCATAGATAAAGGTAAAGATATTCAATAATAAATATTGCGCATAGGCCAAATAATAATAATTTATGGAGATCATAAGACGCCGTCCCGCAGAGGCGGCAGATAGACATCTTGTTCGAATATCGCGGACATACGATAAGAGACAGAGCCACGGTCTCTTCCGCACACAAGTCCTTTAGCCACAGCCACTAGCCACCAGCCGCAGCCACCTGCGAGGCATTACTGAATTAATCAATAACTATCTATTATCTCGAACCGATATCCAATCATCATTGGTACATCTTGTGGCTTTGAGCATACGATTTGACAACACATTTCTCTTCAAATATTATAACTGGCGTCATCAATAATAGTTATAGTACAGTACATACGATGTTTATAATTCGGAATAATAAAAATGTTATGTATAATCTATGCAATCTATTTCATATTTATGACAATCGAAATAATGCACTCGATAATACATAATGACTACATCTAAAATCATATCAAATATCGGGTTGCCCTCAACAATTTTAAGAAAAGAGATAACCACGACAAACCACGTAACATATGCAAGCATTCATATTAGAAATAGATAAACATAAATGAACTTTTACCATGTTTAATATTTGCCTTTCCGAAGGTGTCTTCCCAGATTGCTGGAAAACAGGATTGATGAAAATTATTCCTAAGCGCTGCGATCGGCCAAGTACTGATCCTAAAGCGTACAGACCAATCACCCTTTTGCCTATTCTGGGAAAAATACTGAAACGGCTAATATGTAACAGACTTGAGTCTCACTTAAATGTAACTCAACCGATAAACGCTAAGCAATTTGGGTTCAGATCCAATATTTCTACCGAAGATGCTATAATTTTGATAAGCAATTTTGTTTATAATACAAACAAAAAATATGTTCTCATTATTTTACTTGATATCTCAGGTGCCTTCGACCATGCTTGGTGGCCAATGATTATTTCCAAGCTACGACTTTGACAAATACCTGCAAACTTATTTAAAATTATAATAAACTATTTTTCAAATCGAAACGTTGTGTATCCCGGTGGCAGTACACTTTTATCCCGTGAGATTTCATGTGGCTGTCCTCAAGGCTCTGTTTTGGGACCACTTTTGTGGAATATATTGTTCGATGATTTTCTCGAACTTTCCCTTCCTTCATCATGTATGATTCAGGCTTTTGCCGATGATGGATGTATTTTGATTGAGGGCAATAGCCGCATATATCTGGAGGATGACGCAGCTAATGCATTAAATAAAGTATCCGATTGGGGTATTCGAAATAAATTAAGTTTTGCTCATCAAAAAACTCAATTCTCTCTTTTAAAAATTAATTTTGTGTGTCCCCTTCAATCGAATTTCTGGGCACTTCTATTCGAGCGTCAAATTCGGTTTCAAACCTTGGTGTAATCCTTGAAAGAAATTTTTCTTACACTTCCCATGCTAGGAAAGCCGTGAATTCGGGAAAGATGGCTTTCCACAAAGTTGCACGCTTGGCCAGAGCCAGCTGGGGTTTGTCTTTTGAAACTTCAACGGTCTATTATAAATCCATTTTCCTAGGTATCGTATGCTATGCAGCTGGCTGTTGGGCACACCGATGTGAGTTGCAATATTCCAGGCGAATTATTTTAAGCGGACAAAGTCAACCTCTTCTGGCTCTTTCTAGAGCATATAGGACATGCTCAACGGATGCATTCCCGGTTCTAACGGGCTTATGTCCTTTAGATCTGGAGGTTCAGCGGCGATCTGCAAATTTCCACCTAAAAAGAATGCGTTCCTCTGTTATTGGTGACGTCCGTCTACTCCCAACTGAACGAATGTCTCAATCAAATATTTAAAAAATGACTTTAAATGCTCTTCTTAATGCTTGGCAATCGCGATGGGAATCTTCCTCTTCAGGGAGGGTTACCTTTCTTTTTTTTCCTTCAATCCGTCAGCGCTTAGAATCTTCTTGGGTTATCCCCGATCACCGGACTGCGCAGTTTTTATCAGGTCATGGTAAATTTAATCAAAAATTATTTGTTTTTAATATTGTTGACTCCCCTTCGTGCTGCTGCGGATATCCTAACCAATCTTCTGAACACATCCTGTGGTCTTGTCCCTTTCCCCTTCTCTATGATTTCCGAATGGAGCTCCTCGCTACCATTTGTGGCCCTGTTATAGGTCCTGTCGGATATTCAGATATGCTTACCCTTGTTTCATATCGATGTACCTGCCCAAAACTTGAAGGTGGGGAGCCAATGGTGTATCTTCGTAATCGCTGGAGAGAATTTATCTTCAACTAAACCGTCAAGGTGAAGGTGTGGCGTCTTTATCTTGCTATCATAATCGAGGCCCCGGCACTCTGAACAGGCGAGCCTTTATTTCAGTTGCAGAGCAATTACAGCGTTTTCGTCACACACGACAGAATATTAATTTTAGGCGCAGCGCCACGTCTGATCATGGTGAAACTCCGTTTGAGAATGAAGGCGCCGAAGGCAAATTTCGATGGCATTTGCCATTTTCTACGCCGTCAAGGTAAAAATCGTGTTATTTTACTTAACAAAATACCCGAGCAAAACACTATTTAAACCGGCTTTCGGTTTCACGCTATCCTCTTATCTATTATTATGACTTTATGATCCTGAATCATTTTGATTGCGAACAATATATTAATGTCATGTCGACGTTGCTAATTCTAGCCGCATTAGCCACCATCATCAGACACGATTTTGTCATGAAAATATGTCACTTCAGGAATGTCAGAGAGAAGAATAATGTGAGCATTTTCTTAATTCAATATTCAGCAGCAGTAGACGCGGAGGTTGGTACCTACTACCTACTACCTACCACCTACCTACCATGATCACTCTTATTTTGTGATTGTATCCATTAAAGCCTGCAAGCCGCCGTCGCCGCACTGCACCGTATCAAACAACTTCCAGAGCAGTTAAACCTTCGGACGCGAACGTTGCGCTGCTGATGCGTTAAATATTCATTTCACAACTAACAGTCTGAATAAGGACCCTCAGCCCTACGGGGAATTGGATACGTAAATGTTTTCTTGCTTGCCGTAAAAATTTGTGAGTTAAATTGTACTGCAAAGTTTCCTGAAAACGTACGAAAAAAATAATAAAAAGTATTTAAATAAAAACGCACTACTTGAATGACGTCACGGGTTCATATGAATCAAGCTATGATATGAGAGCTATGGAAGATTTCCGGCCTGCTTGCTGTTTCTGGACCAATGGGAAGAACTGTATGAGAATAAACGAAAATGAACCTTTGAGGTCACACGCGGAGTTATTTCAAAAATATAAAACCTAACAAAATTGTAATGCCATATACAAAAATTGTAAAAAATAATTATTCATTTATCCCCTGCGTGCATTTTTTTCTTGTTCAAGTATCTTGGAAAGTACAGCCCTTATGTCAAATTTTAATAAACAGAAAATAACGGGTAGATCATGTGAACTGCCGTTATTAGATGCAATTATAATTAATTATAATTAAATTTGTTGCAACGGAGTGGTAAAACATTTTTGAGATGAGAATATGGGAGTCTAGGGCTTATGACCTGTCATTGGCTGGTTTAAGTGGCCACTTTATACACTGTGTAACATTAACCATTCTGCCTTTGTTTGAACATCCACATTTCCTCAACTCTTCCCGTTTTCGTTTTACCGTTTTTCCTTTTTTTTCCCTTTCTCTGTTGCAACAAATTGAAATATGAACAACTCCCTAGGGAGAAAATCCAGCCAGTCTGCAAGCATTTGGACATACTCAAAAAATTGTGCAATCATAAGTTTAAAACTCGCTAAGAATAACATCCATCCTTCATATTCTGTTCAATTCAATATTTTTTTGCAGTATTCCACGATAATTATTTTATTTTTTGTGCGAAAACGAGAAGGTAAAGAGTTTCGTTTCCCGCGGATTTCGACTTGACTTCGGTTCCCGGATTGAAGTGGCCTGCAGAGCCGCGTATCCGCTGTGAATTCGCCGCCTCGCGTAGGAATGCTTGTAATTGGTGGAGACGAAGCGCGGGAACGGGCCTCTGCTCCTTTCATCTTCCGCAACTCGCCGCTCTCTGCGGCGAGCGGGCGGCGGAGGGGCGGGGGCGGGCGGAACAGGGGGTGGGTGGGTCGCGCCATTCTGCTGAACTGTTCCGTGATACAGCCATTAGGTACTCTCAATAAAGTACGTCTACCTACGCAGGTATCTCCTGGCATCCCCACCACCTATCTAGATATCCCTTACTCTCTTGATACTGATTCATCTCGATTGACGAATTCCGTTTAATGATAAAAAAATTAAATTACATAGGAGTAAAATCTAAAGAATGCAAACTATTAAAATTATACTTAACAAATCGGAAGCAGTATACCTTTGTAAATGAAAAAAAAAAGTAAAAAAGAAACTGTAAATTTTGGAGTCCCACAAGGACCTATTTTGGGTCCACTATTATATTTTTTATTTATTCTTTATTTATTTTTATTTAGGAAAAAAACAGCAGTTTTTACATTTCTTGTATACAGAAAACAAGAATATATATTAAAGAAAATTGTGAAAACAGTCAATATAAACTTTCCACAGTGGTATAAGCTATTGATTAAGTACATTATCGGTATCAAAATAAAAGCAATTAACAATTAAGAAATGCAAGACACTTAGAAGTTGCAAATAAAATAAAAACACATATCCAGTTATGGTAATAAAGTAAATAGAAACAATATAAATTTAAATATAAAGAATAAGAAAAGAAAAAAGTTATATAATAATAATGTAAAAGGTACAAAATATAATAATGAACATACAAGTTCGTACATAATTACTGACATCGTAAAACTAAAGGGTGTGCTGTCTATTATTGATATATCACTGTATAATTTTCAAGGAAAAATTATTATGTATGCCGACGACATTGGACTATTCTATAAAAATCAAACAGACGTAAACGAAGATCAAAGACATAAACGAAGATCTTACTTTGTTGACTAAATGGACAAATACAAACTTACTTACACTTAATGAAAAAAAATGCAATATTACCCATTTTGAATCTAGAAAAAACGTCATAAAGTAAATGCTTACATAAATAATGAACGACTAACTGAAATTGAACATGTTAAAAACTTAGGACTAACAATATACAGACAATTGACATGGACAATTTATATCAACAATTTAATTAGCAAAGTGGCGACATTATCGAGTCTTTTTTTATTCCAAAAACTTTGTTTCAAAAAACGAAATAAAAAATGTACGAAGCCTATGTAAAAACTAAAATATGTCATATGCAACTCCAATGGGGAACAGAAAATCATAATGACACAAACGGACTACAAAGACAGCAAAATAAAATATTAAAGTTAGTATATGACCTACCCTATCTAACAGCAACTAAAAAACTTTCTTTAACAAACTAAACAATTAAATGTAACTGAACTCTTTAAACTAGAATCTTTAAAATTTATTCATAAATTAGCTACTGGTGTAGTTGTAGACGAAGAATTAAATCTTGAAAAAAACTGTTGTAAACATGAACACAATACGAGAATATCAGAAAAATATCATTTACAACCTTCTAAAACGATAAAAGGACAATCGAGACTAATAAACCATGGACTGAAATTATACAATAAACTACCAGACAAAACTAAACAAAAGACTCAGACAACCTTTACAAAAGATGTTAAAAATATTATTATTAACAGTAGAATGTGAATTTCAAAAGTAAAAATATTTTGTCAAATGTATGTAACCCGTAAGGGTTTACCAATGAAAAATTTAAATTAAAAAAAAGTGAGTAAGAACCAGGCTACTCTAAAGTAAAAATCCGATGAAACAGTCCGGTTGCTATGCCTCGTGGTCTAACGGCTAGCGCGTTTGTCTACCATGCCTGAGGTTCTGAGTTTTTAATTTATTTTTTTTATAGAAGAGTTGCCTTTTTTTGGAATTGCTTATTATGTTCAAGGCTTGTATTAACTGCAAAAGGTATGTTCCTTCTAATTTCTCTGACTAAATTGTAAGGATCTGGTGGGATAATCGCCTGTGGCCTTGTTAAATCTTGTGTGGCTGTGATTAAGCACTAGTCGACATAGCGTACAAGACTTGATATATCTCTCTTATTTTAAAAAATGATGAAATCGTATTTTTTGCTCTCTTCAAATGGACATTTTCACACCGGTTTTGGAGAATAAAATTTGCATAAATATACTGGATATACAAAAAATATTTATCCTTGCCGTAGCAAGGATATCGCGTACGAAGAATGAATGTCCACTAATTCAGTAAGACATCTGTATAAGAGAGAGCACCAAGATTTGACTTTGGAGTATGCTCAAGAGCTGGCACCTGACAGAGGAAGGAAGAAAGGATGACGAAGACGCTGTTCTGAGGCAGGTGTTATGTAAAACGGCGTAATATGAGTGGCGTATTTATGAATTTTAGTTTATTTTGCTATAACGGAGCTAAATTATATGTTTATCTGCATTAATCATAGAAAAATAATTATTAAACATTATTTCTCCATGTTTTTTTTTCAAATGTCTGAACTTAAGAATGTATTCCGTCTTTTACTAGTGGTAACACGATGTTACATCACCGCGCGCAAAGGGATTATTTACCACAGTATTTTAAGAGTTAAGGAACTTCTTCGCATTTGTTTTAAGAAGAGGAAACCACAGAAAACTCATTCAGGAGAAGCCGAACGATTGACAGGCATCAACAAACCTTCCGTTCCACTTTGAGAGCGTTCGGCATTTGTGTCCTATTTTTATTTATTTCAACAATTACCTTTACTATTTTTACCATGTATGATATTACCTCATGCGTTAAGTCCTTATGAATTATAACTGTTGAGGTCCTGGGTTCCATTTCCGAAGGTCGACATAAAATACATATTTATTCAAAACTGCAAATTCACTGCTATATATCGTAGTTTTGGGACGGGTTTTGTAGCTTAAGATTTGTCCATCATCTTGCCTTTATGTGTCAAATGATTAAGATACTCTTCAATGAAGAGATTCGGCAGTTTTTTTCAAAAAGTTTTTAAGACTATCGAACTAAATTTGTTTAACATTCATCCTTCATTTCCCCAACTCTTCTATCTGTTGACTTTTGTGAAGTAAAAGAGCTGAAACCTTTATCATGTAGGTGAGATTCATCTGGCTGAACCAATTCACCTAATGTTTTCCCTCTCTGTTGCGACAAATTTAGATCTCAATAACTCCCGAGGGAAGAAACCCAGCCAGTCCGAAAACATTTGGATATACTCAAAACATTATTGAACTATCAAAATAAGCCAAAATTTTGTCACAAGTTCTCGTCGGTGATTTCTGCTTATTGGTGAGTTGGCTTTCCGGAGATCGAAAATCTTCCACAACACTATAATTGACTGATCCAGAAAAACTTGTGATTGTTATTTTTTCATACCTTTTCGAGAAACTTTGCCATTTATAATAATTATATCGCACAGAAATTTGAGCCTTATTATCGTGATATACAACGCTAAATCAGGGTAATTTTCAAAAGAACCATCATCGTGGTTTTGGTAGCATTTTTTCGAGTGACAGATTCTTCTTTATCATATTTAATTGCTCCAAACAGCAAAAATACATTGTGAGGCCTAAAGGGGCGATATTTTTAGGTGGCTGAGATCCTTCATAGACCCATTTATTTATATATTTTACTATTTTCAGAACATATCAATATCTCTCTAGCGTCCACTGTGCATCGATCTAGTGCAGTGATGTCTAACAACGATGAATAATCACAGCGATAAGTGATAAATAAAAACCAATATGTAAACTTAACTCGTTCCCACAATCCTCATCATATAGTGTGTATTACATAATTATTTTTTATAAATAAATTTAAATGTGCAATCTTATGTGCCACTAAATAACAGCTGTTTTTCAAAAAAAAAAAGAGAATTTATATTTTTTTAACAAAAATATAAATTTTTACCCATTTTCCTTTAAACCAGCCTATTTTTTGGTTGGCTGGATAATATTGATATTAGCAAAAAGCCCGCCAAAGTGCAAATTGATATTTTTTGTGATTGTAAAATAAATAAATAAATAAAACATTTATTGTACCCCTTACTTATCTGAGAGAGCTCATCCAACCTCTTTCATAACACGGACTATCTCTTTGTTCTAGTAACGAGAGAACCCTTTTAATACCCTGTCATCGCTCTAATTTTCTTGCCTCTTTCACAGTAGTAGCCGCTTGATTGTGGAATAATCTACCCACTAATGTTAAAGACGCCCCTTCTTTATTTACATTTAAGTCAAGATTGAAATGTCACTATCTAAATATTTAAATTGTTCCTTTATCCTTCTTCTTTCCTTCCCATCCCCTCTCCTCTCTTCATAGTACCTATGGTGTTAATGTTATTATGTATTTTTATTTTGATAATATTTGTTTTTAATTTTTGTTTATAATTGTAAGATTCAATATGTCTATGAATTTGTAATTTTCTCAAACTGAACAATTTGGGTAGGTAGGAAGAAATTGCCTTAAGGCAGTCGCGTGAATAGTTTTTAACTAGGGTAGGCAGTAAAAAAAAAAGATTTATAGAATATAAGTGATAAATCTTCCCGAACAGTTTCCTTCACTCGTCACATTAGTTTGAATCACTATGTTGTTGACTTGTAGTTTTTGTTGAAATTACCTAAGCCACATTAAAAATCCAAATAAATGCCATATTTAAATAATATAATACTTATTTTTTTAAATGATTTATAAAATATATTGTTACAAATTCCTTTTTTTTTAAATTTATTATTTTCCGCTTATATGTTTATAAATTTTTATAAACCACTTTAATTTAGAGTTATACTTCGACCGGTTTCGAGGTTACTACCTCATTGTCAGTAATTAAACCAACATTTAATTACTCGCGTTGATATTTATATTATAAAATATTGTATGAAAGAGACAGAAAATGAAACAAAGAGAGAAAAAGAAGATAAAATGAATCACAGCGGGAATATTTTAAAAAGAGTTTTTGATTTACTAATTTCTAATCGTTCTAAATTGTCTAAACGAAAACCATTTTTATTGACATGCAAAATTTCTACACAAGTTTCTTGATTAAAATCTTGATGTTCGGATTTAAGATGATTTGCGAATTCTGAAAAATTATTATTACTATCTTACACGTTCTTTGATTCTTACTGTAAATTTACGTGAAGTTTTTCCAATATAGAAATTTGGGCAATTTAATTTATCATCCTTATCTTTTCAATTTGATAATATTTCACCTTTATTATTATTAGTATAAAAAACTGGCCTAATATTGTTAGGTAAAATTTGAGCGATATTATTAGAAAATGAATTAATGTACAAAATTCTACGCCGATTATCATTATTGTTAGAAATGTTTTGGGAACTACATATATAAGTATATTTTCCTATAGTTTATTTTTAGTTTTTTATTCAAAATATTGACAGTTAAATTTGGTTCATAACCATTATTAAAAGCGATCTATTTACATTGATCAATTTGTCCCATCTCTAACATTTTTGCAAATTGATAAAACCATATATAAACGTCGTGATAATTAGGTTTATTTTAGTTTTAAAGCTTATTTTATATTTTTATGTTGATTTATGTGTCAAGCATTGTATTAAAAAATTAATTAACACGCCAGATACGAATGATTTTTCGTGTGTCAATATAAATCACTCCTTAGACGTTCCTTCAAAGTTATGTCGTTTTTTCTGACAAATGTCATTCTAATTAAGCTATATTTTAAGGACTATTGTCAGTTAAACTCTCCATAATATTAATCACTGAATATACGAGTAACTTGTCCTTTAATCAGTTAAACACATATTCCCGTCAATATCACAAGTTTCACAAAACACAAAACTACATTTCGATTTTTATTGACATGTAAGCTCAGACTATATTTTCTATCATATAAAATAAATCAATTTGAGGTTATTTGTTTGACATTTTTTGATCTTTGACTTAAATAATAATTGAAAAAACCGCTATTTACTTACCCATACACGCGTAATTACAACTGAAAAAAAACCCACACACAAGCGTTGTGTAGGAGTATACAGATATAATAATAAGAAGAAAATAGGCATTAGCAGTTCGTGCCTCTGCCGACATTAGCTCTTAGCGGTGCCACGATCGGAACAATACACTCTTAAAACCGAATAACATTTGGCGCATTTTTCAAATTTTACAAATATATATGGAACGCACGCCACTGCCTTAAGGCAATATGCCCGCCCTTATATGTACTATAAACTGTATATGTATATAAAGTGTTAAAATAAATTAACAATAAACGTAAAAGGGGGGGGGGGGCTGTTTTTATTTAATGACCGATTAAAAAACACAATAACCGATACACATAATGTAATTTAAAGTTCTAACAGATTTTAAT
This sequence comes from Micrasema longulum, assembly GCF_059751315.1. Lineage (NCBI taxonomy): Eukaryota > Metazoa > Arthropoda > Insecta > Trichoptera > Brachycentridae > Micrasema > Micrasema longulum. The sequence continues at coordinate 148,234 of NW_028277381.1, read as the reverse complement.
GATGCCAGATTTATCTTGAAAACTTTCAGTAAGTGACAGCAATTAACACGGTGAAGAAAAACGCTAAATATATCATCGTTTATTGAAAGTTGCGTAGCTTCTATAACTTTCTATTGAAATTTTTACGTTCCCCGACATTGCGAACGCAGCGGAAACTTCCCCAGCACCCTACGCCATATGAACGTAGTTATGCAGAAAGTAGCTAGCCATAGAAAAGTGAAGCTGATATAATAGCACCTTTGTGAAAAGAGTGAATAAACAAATCTACACAACAGTTGGAATGTTTTTGACTTTAACAAATGATAAACAATAAATATATTCGTTTTCTTTATACTACTAACAACAACTCGATTATGTATTAACCCGTTTTAATAATTTTTGAAATTCGTCAAGATTTTTCTAGTGCTGTGGGTGTTTTCTGCAAATTGAGAAATGCCGTTTTGGTGATGGACACCATTTTCAAAGGGTGATTAAAACAATTTTTTGTATGAAAGTGGTCTTGCTGTTTTTAGTTTTGACCTTACTGCACCCGATAACAACAATATCTTATTTTTTTCAAAATTTTCGGACTGGCTACTTTCTGCATAACTACGTTCATATATACTTCACTCGTCGCGCCGGCTTGTCCTGAAACGAAAATTTTCCATAATTCAAAAATACGATATGTCGGTATGATGAGCTAGCCTGAGCCACCTACCGTGAATTCAGTTTGCACAAAGAACCAGACACTCATAATATATTAGTATTATTTGCCAACGTGTATATTCCCGCCCCTTTTCATTAAGTGACGGGGCGCTAGATCCTGAAGCTAGCTAAGTATCGGCGGAGTCCGTGTGGCCCTCAGGTTAAAAGGTTTGGAGACACCTGGCCTATAAGGTCAGTAGCGGTCACACATCTCAACAGGGAAAAATACGCAAGGGTTTGTCATGTTCATAATACTAGACACTCCAATAAGGATCTGATTCTACAGAGAGGAGTCAATACTTTTTTGGCTCAAAGGCAGCAATAATATATAGGCCCGAGGGTATATAACCCTATCCCAGTTTCGTGGAAATGTGGTGGGATTGCCAGGCTGAGGAAGGTGTTGACTGCATTCTTAATCGATATTGGTCGGAGGGAGTCAGAGAATTTGTTGACCGGTGTAGAAGGACGGAAGCTGGTTGCTTGTTTTGCTAGTAATGACTTAGGACTTAGGATATAGAGATTTTGGTATTATTTATATTTTCTCTGGATATTCATTGTTTACCTTTAAGACTGAAAAAGCACACATTATGATAAAACTGTAAATACTTTTAAATATCATTATAAAATACATAATTTACTGCCTTAGAACGGGGAAGCTATCCCTAGTTAGGCAGTTTAGATGAACCAACAGGAAAAAATAAAAATATGTATGTTTACTTTTACTACTAAATTAATTTGTTGTATAAATAATTACTTGTATATTGCTGTAATAAATATGTAAAAAAATAAATAACATTCGCCTTCCATACCTTCGGCGGTCGAATCCGACCCCTTTAAAATAAGATGAAAATAAAAACAAACGTCTCAGAGCCTGAAGGGCTCTTTAAATCCGGCCCGAAAACACAATAAGAATGATATTTCTGTCGAGAGGGGTCGAGGGGTCAGCGTAGTCGGGGTCAGATGGAACTTAGCGGCAAGAATTTTACTTATGTTGAGATTGATAAATGTTGAATGTCATTATAATATGTCCCGTTGTGTTATCTTCGGGTCTCAATACAACCCTTATATTATTAGATATATACGTACCTACTTACATGTACGCATAGTATACCACATTCATAGTCAGGTGTATTCGGTCCATAATCCATACATACATTCGGTACTACATACATACATAGTTCATCCACTAGTGATGTTATTTGGCGCATCCCTTGTAAACAGGGGGTCTTGTGAGAATTTAATTTATTTAGTTTTAGTTCACAAATAGTAAAAGATATCAATAAACCAAACTTACGAAAGTACTTCAAAAAATAAAAACATTAAACATATTTCACAAATTATGTGTGAATCCCAATAAAATACACAATAATAGATTCAATATTTTAAATTAGAAAATAATAATTAGCTGTCTACAGTAATTTGATTAAATATCACATTTAAATAAATTTAAAAATGAAAAAAAGGTATAGGCGTATGATTGTGAAATAAAATAAATTATTCAAAACACTAAAAAAAAAAATCTTGAATTTAAAAATGAAAATCAATGAAAATATGAATATGTGCATATATATATATGTATGTATGTATGTATATATATATATATATATATATATATATATATATATATATATATATATATATTTATAATATTTCTATTTGTTTTTAGTTTTTAAATGCAGCATTTTTTATTTGATTTTTAATACGTATTTTCTTTAATTTTAAGATAGAATAAATATAATAATTAGTTTGAGACCCCTGAAACATTATGTATACATGTAGTCGTACTTGCTACCTAAATGGGTTCATGCTCATTCGGTTGTACATAGGAAGTAAGTACTACTGACTTTGCAACAATAACCGATGAAGCGGAGATTCAGTCTATATAATATACTCATATAAATTTATATTTATTTTTATTTTTGGGAGGAAATCCAGCCAGTCTGCAAGCATTTGGACATACTAAAACATTGTTGAATTAACTACCTGGTAAAAGAAGAAGTATAAAAATTGGAGAATTGTTTTCAGGCGTTGCCTAGTGGGTGATTTGGTTCAGCCGGATGAATCTCACCCACGTGATAAAGGTTTCAGCTCTTTTGCTTCACAAAATTCAACAGATGGAATAGTTGAGGAAATGTGGATGTTCAAACATGGGCAGAATGGTGAATGTTACACAGTGTGTAAAGTGGCCACTTAAACCAGCCAATGACAGATCATAAGCCCTGTTAATGCCTAGGCTTCCATATTCCATTCTCAAAAATGTTTTCCCTCTCTGTTGAAATAAATTTAAACCATAAAATAGTTCAATTTTGTTAAGGGGGTTCAGAATTTCAACAGTTCATGCGCTCGGTAGCTGCAAGACTTGTTATAATCTAACTCCTATTTTAAATAACGTTTTTTTAATATTTATTTTAACATCATTCAAACACTAAACTTAATTGTCAAATTAAAACAATATGTTAATGGGGGCTAGATTTTTTACCGTCCATGCGCTCTGTAGCTGCAAGACGTGCTGGGATATTTTTTTATTATAAAAATTTCGCTATATAAATTATCCAACTAAAATAATAATAATTGTAGATTTATTAACTAACTTTTCTGGAACACTTTGATAATATAGTAAACAGATCCTTAAAAATTTTAGGCTTTATTAATAGAACTACGTCTGATTTCCAAAGTATGCTTACACTTAAAACACTTTATTGCTCTTTAGTTCGCCCTATTCTTGAATATGCATCTGTAATCTGGTCCCCTCATTATGCTGTTCATATCAAGCGCCTTGAATCAGTTCAACATCGTTTTATAAGAAAAATTGCATGGAAGATGGGATTGGAAAGAGGAGACTATTCATATTCTGATATGGAGAGGTTTTTAAGCATATCAAGTCTTGAAAAACGCATATGCATTGCAGATATAATCTGCATGTATAAAATTATGAACTGTCTCATTGATGCCCCTGAAATTTTGCAAAAGATTCTTTTTAACGTTCCCACCCGTAGACTAAGAAATAATGAAATGCTTTTCCTCGGTCACTACAGGACCAATTATGGTGCACAGTCGCCTTTGCCCAGAATGATCAGGCGGGTGAACGATCATCAAGATCTTGATTATTATGGTGTAAGGATGTCTTTCTTTACAAATCAGCTAAAGAATCTGTATAGTTAGCCTATGCTTTTTACTTAATCTAAAAAATCTATCATCTGTCTTTGCTGCTTATTTCTGTTCCTTATATTTTTTTATTCCTTTGTAAAAATTTCTTTTAATTGTAATGTTTATAATGGACTTTGTCCGTAAATAAATAAATAAATAAATAAATAAATAAATTAAAACATTACATACTCGGGGCTTAATTTGAATTCAGATGGTTTCCGAAGAAAGGCCAAGCTGGCGTTTATGTATTTTGTATTGGGTAGGCAAACATTTTTCCTAATTAAAATTAATGTCGGCGGTACGTACATACGTGATGATCGTAATGACATAAATCTTAGACGCCAGTTTTGTGTGACGTATATTAGTTTGTAAAATGAGCTTATAATAAAATTAAGATACTTCACGGAGTGTCTTCGAATGGACGCAGATACGATCTTATCCCTAAATCATAAATTAACACAAAATCTCACATGGCCATCAATCGTGCGCCGAATTCCCACGTAGTCGTGAGCCGCCAGCACTCGCTGTAGGGGACAAGTCTATTGCTCACCGTGGCGGATGGTGGATGGCGGATGGCGGGGCCTCAGATGATATGATATTTGTATCTACATAATACATCACGTCTCTGATAAGGAATCAAACCACATAACGAACAACCCTAAAGGGTAACTACGATATTAACATAATAAATGTCCCACCAACAATTCTCGACCATATCGATACTTGGCGCCACATCCTTCACTTCGTAGCTAACAATTCTACATAATACTGGTAAATAATATTTACTAATCGTGTCGAAGATTAACGCATTTCATTTTTATTTATTTAAACGCTTTGAAGGCTTTTACATGCTTTACATATATTTATATATAAAGAACAGACATATTTTACCAAAAAGTAGCAAAAAAATTTAAATAAATAAGTAATAAGAATAAGAAAATAAAAATATGTAAAACTAATCTTACATATAGTACATACATATGTACATATAGTCCAGTAGAGATAATAGAAGTTCATTTATTCCCATCGGTTATATTAAAAGCATCTTAAGATTGGAAGAATGTAGAAAAATAATTATTAAAAATACAGATAAAAGTTAATAAAAGGTATACAATATAAAACAACATAGTTTTATTAAGTATTAAAATTTGGAGATAATAAATTAATACACTGCCTTTGAAAATTGAGAAGTGTTGTATTAAATATATGCATATCATTTGCGTACTCAAATGAAAATTTTTAAATACCTGCAGTAAAAATGAATTAGGCTATAAATTTGAGTGATGTATAATAAATTCGTAGGTAATTATCAAAAAGTCAGTTTCCTGAAATCTGTTTTTTTATCGATAAAAGTATTGTTTTGTTTGAATGATATTGTGTATGCACATACAATGCAAATACCTACTACCTTAGAACCCAAGACAATGTTTACCATCTACATATATAAAAGGCAATGTTCGTATGTCTGTCCTCGATAGACTGAATAACTACTGGATCTATTTACGTGCAGTTTCCAGCGAAATGTAGATCTTTGCCATGAGCATATTTATAGCTCTTAAAATCTAAAATTTTTTAAGAAGAGTAAAAGTTAGGAGCGTAAATGTTTTTTCTTTGTTCATCAGGGCTGCATTCGCTGAGAGTGAATTTATAAAAAAATGAAAAGATGTTATTTTTTGTGCATAAAAAAAAAAGTTTTTTTTATTATTTTTATTTCATAAATGGTGCATTCATGTTTTTTTAATTCTATACAAATCTGCTTTTATACATCTAGTAAATTTTATAACTGTACTCGAATTGTAACTTGAATGTTTGCAAACAACGTTAGTGTTTTATAGATCCCAATCAGATTTTTTTTTTAAATTCCTTATGACTTCTGCCCATTCATTTCTTTTAACTGGATTTTCGGTAATACTAAAATAATATAACTTGACATTCGTTACATTTTTTAAAATCACATTCCTAAATAAAGTGCACCTCTGTTAGTGAGAAGAGCACAGAGAAGATAGCATTTGGAAAAATAATTCCATGTTTGAATATTAATTATTTTAAGTTTTGAAATTAAACCATAAACAAGTAGGTACCTACTGGAATTCAATATTTAAAAATGATTTATTTTAGTTTCTGGAATTCAATCATAAACAAGTACCGATGTATCTATTTTTTTATCCAAACGGTTTTTACACGCTTTCACGATACAACCAAGCATTTCGGTTTTGTATTAAATGTCAAGCTTACGTTTAAACCCGGCTGGCGGTTAAAGAACGATTAAGTACACGTCGGGCAGGACTTAACATTTGGGCATGAGTTAAGTGTGATAATTTTAGAGGGTTCCGGGTTCGTCTATGTATATTAATAGGTCGATGGTTTTATTTCATAACACTGAACCTGTTTCTATGGTTGCATAAAAGCATTATGAAGTAAAGTTTTGTAATTATACTTGATAATGTTTAATATTAATAGGAAACGCAGTATAAACGTTTTCCCGTATTTTCTCTCTGGATTATGGCACTAGAGAAGTGTTTCTTTACACACTGTAGATATTTACCATTGGCCTGTCTCGATTGTTTTGTTTTTTGAAAAATAGTTTTTTATGGTAACCAGAACCATCCAAAAACCCGTAAAAAACACAGTTTTATCTGCTGTCTTCGGCGCATGTTAAAAAAACGCAAAACGTACCGATACAGAAAATTTTATTCTGATACTCTGAAAAAGTAACGAAATCGGTTAAGTTTTGAGGTGCGAAAAACATGACAGCGAAATGTCGATTTTGTCTATTCTAACAAAAGGTCTGACATGCAGTTGTCTTTTTCGCACAGTATTGGGGAGGCATCTGCAAGACACTGACAGGAAAATAATGTTCAAATACCTATTTATCAAAATTATTAAGGATATGTGTTTGCCGTTTTTTGTATGGACTAAGTCTGCTAATAAATAAATAAATAATAATACAAAAAATCAGTTATCACAATTTATGTAAACTGAAACACAGTAACAAGCATGTATACGTACATATCTAATTTGGACTAAATACAATAATTGTAATCAAACTTTCGATTGTGTTCATTTAATCAATATACAATTATGTACTCAAATCTAGCAAAAGCACTACTCAAAATCAACAAGTTTCGTATAGTTTAATTATTCTTATAAAAGTTCAATATGTCTATTATTATTATAGATAATTTATAAAGCGCCAAGATTGATGAATACGAGCATAATATACTAATTTGATAATTTATGTACATTGTTATTGGCCGTAGTACTGTATTGTTAATTTAAATAAATAAAGAAATATTGTGTTTAATTTGCATTATGGAAAACTAATATATCGCATCCGAGATCCTTATTTACCAAGGCCCTAAGAGCCGATAAACTGAGACTCGTAGGGCCGACATGATAAGGTCATTAGGACAGATTCATTAAGGCTCGCGAGACTGGTTAATTGAGGCGAATCTACTAACATGTAACAGTCGGCGATAGCTGACTGCTATTACTATTAATTACAGATTCTTCGCAATTCAATGTTAATCGCTTACTAATCGAACTATTCGTGTTTTCTATTCTTTGACAAATCGAATATATTATATTTGTACATTTAGCATGGTTTTTATTTCATCTTTATTACATTTAAATTGCTTCGAACAGCAAAAAAAATTGTGAATCCCAAAGAAGTGATATTTTCAGATGCCCGAGTTGCTAAGCAACCACGACCCGAAGGGGCGATTACATAAGGCCAGAAAAGCCAAAATCCCTAGCATGCAACATTCGGCGTTAGCCAACTTGCTGTTGCCTACTTGTAAATCAACTAATCTTTTTACATCTAAAACGCGTATTTTTTAATTAGTTTGTTTTTTATTAACCGGGCTGTGGTCCCGTGGTAGTATTGTGGACTCACGGGCCAAAAGTCTGAGGTTCAAATCTCACTCAGCCACAACTCGATTTCAATTTTTCCAGCACGAGTTATTTAAGACTTTTAGGAAATGGTCTGAAAATTTAAATATTTAAATAAGAGTCAATAATAAGAACTCGAGTATTTCTGTTTTACTTTAAAATTTAAAAAAAACAATAAAAAACGTAGCTATCTGAGATGAGTTCTATCTGACAAACCCTACGTGCAACCTTTCGCCTGCGCAGTTACGCGCAAACTGGAGATCAAAGTTAAAATTGCTAGGTTCCGTCTAGTTATGTTATAGGGAACTGCACAAGTTTGTTGATTCCTTTAAAGCGAACGCTTAGTACCGACTTAAAAAGTCCGCACATGCGCAAATTAGATCTTTGGAAGCTCCGCTGAAGCAGTTCTAACGGACCGCTCCATATTTATTTTTCATGTATTGCGACTATTTTATAACAAATTTAACATCGGTTGACTTGGTGGTATTTTAATATTACACTTTAAAATACATACAACTCTTATGATGCTAAAATTTAGTTTAGTCAGTAGTTTGTTTATTTTGAAATATTAAACTCGAATTATTGTATTGGTAGTAGTTACATATTTTACATAACCTAAAACGAAGTGACTGCGTCCCTAATCGAAAACCATACCACACGCCCCTGATTGCTATGTACTTCTTGGACATACAGGCTTTAAACATGGTTGGTGGTTATTTTTTGCTCCATATTCTCTAAAGACAGCATTGATTGGAAATGAAAATAATAATATATATGTCTAATGAACACCTAAAGCGAACAAATACGTAATGTCTTCATGACTACGTTGTAGTTATTATAGAAAGTTGCTGATAAAATAATTAATTATCTTATTTTATACAAACGTTTCTCAAACTACATTGTCGTGCTGTATTTCTTGTTAATTGGATAAATATTTTTATTGGCTTTCGTAAGAAAAAAAACTTTACATTTAATTACAGTAAATTCATTTTAATCATTTAAGATTTTGTATAAAAATGCGTGTAATGATATTTATGAAGAGCTCAGACTGTGCAACTGGCTATGTACACCTACCAATCTACCTAGAAGAAGGTAGTAGTTATACGGAGGATATATTTATTAAAAAATATAAATTCAGCTTTATTAACAACGAGCTGAACCCGGCAATGCTTTGCTATGGCTTGATTTAAGTATATACTCGCATATTGATTAAATTTATTGTATTTAGTTAAAATTATTTGTATTTAAATTTGTTGGAACAGAGAGGGAAAACGTTTTTGAGAAGGGAATATGGGAGTCTTATGACTTGTCATTGGCTGGTTTAAGTAGCCACTTTACACACTGTGTAACATTCACCATTTTGCCTACCTATGTTTGAAAATTCATATTTCTTCAATTCTTCCATTGGTTGATTTTAGTGAAGTTAAAGAGCTGAAACCTTTATTGTTGTGAAGAGATTCATCTGACTGAATTATTTCACATACTAGGCAACGCCTGAAAACAATTTTTAAACTTCTTCTTGGACCAGTTGGTTTCATTACAATATTTGAGTTTGTCCATATGTTCGCAGACAAAAGACTGGATTTCACCCCCTCGGGAGTCATTAAGATTAACAACAAAAAAAAGGTGTAACATTCACCATTCTGCCTATGTTTGAACATCCACATTTCCTCAACTCTTCCATCTGTTGACTTTTGTCAAGTAAAAGAGCTGAAACCTTTATCACGTGGGTGATATTCATCCGGCTGAACCAATTAGAACTGCATTAAATTTCAATTAGTATGAATGTATTATTATTTTATGTTTTTTCCTTTAGATATCCTATGTTTTTTTTTCTCATGTACTCGTATATTAAAAATTATACAAACTCTTATAAATAAACAACTACAACAGTGTAAGTCACTCTCCAAGCACAAGAGTTCGTCTCTTATTTTATTTTTATTTATTTATTTATTTATTAAATCATACAGTCTTTATATAAAACAAGGTACAAAAGAACAATTTTAAAAAGTAAGACCAATTACAGATTTCACACTAATGAATGCAGGAGGAGAGGGGAAAAAGAATTTAATTCTAAAAAAGTAAAAATAAAAATATTACATAAAAAGTTCATAAAAAGGAGAAGACATTGTAAAGCTACTCTACTTTCCTCCCTCTCTCTCTGCTTCCATGAACATTTCAATTTAATTGTAAAAAAAATCACAACTAACAATAAATTATTCGATGCAGGTAGTAGATGTAGGTAAGTATAAATTAAAAGTTGAAATCAAATGATTAAAATTAAAAGTAAGTATTTTGGAGAGTTACAGTGATAAAATTTACTAGATGTATAAAAGTAGATCTGTATAGAATTTTCAAAAAACGTGTACCTTTTATTAAATTTATTAATAAAAAATAAACAATAAAAATTCACCTACTAGGCAACGCCTGAAAACAATTTTCCTATTTTCAATACTTCTTCTTTTACCGGGTAGTTATTTCAACAATGTTTTGAGTATGTCCAAATGCCTAGACTCCCATATTCCCTTCTCAAAAATGTTTTCCGTCTCTGTTGCAACAAATTTAAATATGAGCAACTCCCTAGGGAGAAAATCCAGCCAGCCTGCTAGTATTTGGACATACTCAAAACATTGTACAAATTATTTGTGTAAGTATATTTTATTTTTTTTATGTTTCGGGTTGCATAAATTGTGAGGATATGCGGAGGCCTTTTTGCTGTTATTTTTAATGATTTACGCTTTCGCACGGTCTTCTGTTGAAATCAAAAAAGTACAGTTGACCCGAGATAAAGATACCTGTAGATTTTAGTGCCCGAGACTACCCGAAATCGTTAGTTATTTTCCCCAAAACAGTAAATGTCGGTTGACGAGTTTGCATCATCTCTGGCGCAGCTACTCGTATAGTCGTTCCTTCCCATCACTTAGCTGTAGAGAGCTTGTACGGTAGCCTAATGGATTGGTGACATTTATTACTTCTCGACAAAAAAACATTCATTCAAAATAGTTTGCCGTTTCGAACCGCAGCTGACAGCAAAGTACTTATTTATGGCATTTTACAGATCTTTATTTTCTCACCCAAATCGTTTTTTTTAATCAAAAGATGTTAATAATTATTAAAAAACGTGAGGTACGCATATCGGTATTTGTTATAACAACTTACGCGATTATTATTATTATTATTATGGATAACTTATACAACGCCATTTTCGTAATATAATACCTTAAGGGCGCTTTGCATAGTGATTCTATAGTTAAAATTATGTTTTTATTGAGGCTTTTAAATTTGTAATTTAATTAAAACAATTTACTTTGTTGACACATGCTACGGATTTATTCAAATGATTTAGAGAACAAGTGGGTTTTAAGTTTTTTTCCGAAACATCACTTCACTTTTACAGCCTCGCACCTCTGCTGGGAGAGCATTCCATGCCATAGGGCCTGCGACTGCAAATGCGCGTTCACAAAATTTAGTGCGCTGTTTGCGTAGAGGTATAATAACTTTTCCTCTCGCCGTAGACGTAGCTGATCTAAGCGTGAGACGCCTGTCAGCTAGTTCATCTGGAATACATAGTTCCCTTAGATATTCCTTAGCAGAGTTGTGCAGTGACTTATACATAAGCCAACAGAGTTTGTATTCGACCCTCTGTGGAAAACGTAGCCAGTGTAGTTCCCGAAGTAGTGGAGGGATATGACTGAACTTAGAGATTCCGAAAATAAGTCTCGCTGCAGCATTCTACACAGATTGTAGGCGAGTCATTTTGTTCAGACGCGATGTGCAGACTTACATTGCCTTGTCTTAATTTTTATTTTTTCCAGTTGCATCATTAAATTTATTTATTTATTTGGGGAAAAAACGGTTTTACATACAATTTATTTTGAAGAAAAGGGTAAATTGGAACTTAAATTGTAAATACCGTCATTCATCATTTTCCACGGATACGTAAGTTATTAATCGAGTGTACCTACACATTATAATTACCCAGTAGGAAAATGAAATTAATTTATGAAATTTTAGTAATTCAGAAACTGCAAATAAAATATGTTTATACAATAAATAATGAAAGTAAAGTAAATAAGAGTAGAAAAAAAATATACTAAAAAATAAAATATATGTAAAAGAAATAAGTACAAATATGAGCATATTTTAAAAATAAGATAAAAAAACAACTAATGTGAAAATATTGAAGAAGGTACCAAATATTATCATGAATACAAATTTTCAATGACATACTGTCGTATTATCAACGCCTGTAAGGAATTTTCTAAAACAGTATTGTAATAATTACATTGTTCGAACCAAATCTATATCTACCTACCCGTTCTTGTAACAATAATTCCACTCCATGTAACAATAATTCTTCGTGTGAGTGCCGGAACAAACATTTTACTATCAGTACAAAATATTACATTAACGAGTGAAGTGCTTTACTAATATTTCCCCGGGCAAGCTGTGCCTGCGTCATTTTAGACCACCAGATCCATCCAGACAAGCTGTGCCAGCGTCTTCCGACCGCCAGCTTCACCAGGGTTCCAGCATTCGTCACGCCTCATCCATCAGCAGGTTAGTGGAGTTGCGCAACCTTCCTTCCCTAACAATAGAGTCCACTTACAAATTTTCCTCCTCCTAGGATGAAGTATTCTTCACACCTCGTCCACTCTTCAACAGACATGGTATATGGAAAAAATCATTCTTTCTTGAATTTTTCCTTGGTATCGGCAAATTAAATGTAGTTTGGAGTCTTGTCCTGTTGGGCACAAGATATTCTAAAGTACTAGTAAGTATAGGGCAATCTATGACATTTTTCTATGAAGTTTAAATAGGAATAATTGATCTACAATCACCCTTCTGTACTCCAGAGTTTGAATTGCATTTGGAGTACATTTTATTAAATTGTTGTTTTTTTTCTGTGTCCTTTCTAGGTCATTAATATACCTTAAATTGGGGATTTCATATGATAGAAGCGCACTCCAACTGACTTCTTACATATGATTTATAAACCAGTGTAAAAACATTATTATTTTTGAAGTCGATAGACATTCGCATTAAAAAACCAAGCATTGAATATGCCTTATTGTTGATTTCATTAAAGTAAATATCGAATGCAAGCTTGGAATCTAGAACTATTCCCAATCCTTATGACGTTCTTTCTAGGTAAAATTTGACTAATAAGAGCATATTGGACATTTAAACCGTTATGTTTACGCGAGAAAGATATACGCGAGCATTTTTTAAAGTTAAGGGTAATATAGTTAGATACACGACAATGATCTGAGAGGCTGTTCAAATCAGCCTGTAAGATATTGCAGTCCTGAATTTATTTTTAAAAATATTTTACTATCGTCAGCAAAGAGTACAGTCAGCACGAAGAAAGCATTCCTAAATGTCGTTGTTAAATATGTTAAATAAAAGGGGCCCTAGAACTGATCCTTGGGGTACGCTAGAAATGACAGAAAACCAGTTGGATTTGTATCCAGCAATTACGACAGCTTATGATCTATTTTCAATATAAGAACACATCCATCGATATAAATCATATTATACGTATAGTTTATATATGTAACAGTTCTTCAATGTACGCTTTAAGAACACTAACTTAATTAAGAATAATCACAAAAATATAAGAACTAAAAGCTAAAGGTCACAGGTCACAGATCACGTGACCGGGTCACGTGCCATAATGTAATCTGACACTTTCTGACCGCAGGTTTCGGCTGAAAATAGCCGAAGTCGAAACTTCAGTCAGTCACTATTGTACACATATTACCGTTGAAATTTCATCCGAAAATTCCGAATGAATTTTTTAGTCATCCAAGAAGAGTAAATATATAAATATGTAGTAAAGTAGTAAAAACACCTTGATGACGATTTGAAAAATTAAAACGGTTTTAAAAAAGTTTACAAATTAATATACGTATGTAATCAATAACATGCGTGCTTTTATTCAATAAATAATGTTGAAGTCTATGGATTTATCAATTTAATTAATAAAATCAAACACCTTTGCAATTCACGAACCTATAAGATAAAATTAAAAGTAGATAAATTATTTTGAAAACTAAATGTGTGGATGATCTTTAAAAAAACAATAATAAAGTACGATATTTAAAACAAATTTTTATTTCTATTCAGAGCACTTTTATATTTAGTTGTGTAATATTTTTCTAGGAGCTAATTTAATGTATCATTTCAGCAATAACTTCATGATATTAACACAGGAATGCATTAAACATCTCATAAACGTCCCATTATAAAGAACTGGCCTGATAAATTAGCCAATTACATTAAGTCTACCAAACATTTAGAATCAGTCGCAATAGTAAAGCGCTGAAAATTATTTTCACCTTGTTTTTTATGTAAAAACTTATTTGAGCGACCAGCCCCAATAAGACCTTTATTGAATTGAAAACTTAGTTGAACGCATCGCAACAGGTACCCGGCCTAAATAAGACCTTATTTACTTTCGAAACATGTACCCAAATAAACATTATTTTTAAATAATTGGTAATGTAATGCGTTTGTAAATATAAATTGGTTGAGCCGATAATTTGTTCATGTGTATTTAAGCCAAAATAATTATATGTAAATAGATACTGACTAATTTTGGTTTTGTGAGATTGCTACGCCTGACGGGACATTTTTGTCTTGGCTACACTGTTTTGGCCCGCGCACTCCTCTCTTCGCTTTTTCGACTGATTATATTCGCATGCTTTTTGAATTTATAAAAGTACGCGTACTGTCCGTTTTTCGCCGCGTAAGTTGTTGAAACGTCGCCTTAATTCGCACAACGCCGCAAATTAATCATCAATCCATCGCCGTTCATCGTCACCCGCCGCCTCCAGACGAAATTGTGTGCTGAACTGATCGCCGACAAGGAAGAGAATTTAACACTAGGTTAGTCAGTATTATTACATGTTGATTTTCTCGGATCTGAGTACAATTCCAATAGATTGTTGGCTGCATCCACTACCTCATATTGTCAGTTTGGAGAATTCACTTATTCCGTTATCAGAAATTTATTTTAAAACGCAAAGGTGAATTTATTTACACGACTTACCATATATTGTATTTTAAAATTATATCCCGCTGGATGAAATCTATAGCGCGGCTCTTATTAGGCTCAGGGCCTTAGATACATTTTTGTTTGGTAGTGAATTAGTCAGCTCCGCCACGCTTCAAAGCTCATTCTGCTGAACTCGGAGAAGCCGAGCGAAGCGTAAAAAAACACTTTTTTTTTGTATTGGTATTAATAATTTTTAAATAGAATACGCACAAAGCCCTGTAACCTTTAAATACGTTGATCTCCATATCCAATACATCGTACCCACATAATATTATTTTGCCCACTTGGGAACCACCCGGCACATGACAAATAAACTTCACCTGATATTACTGTTATATTATTTGAAATTTTACTCCTGTTACTAATAGTTCCTATAAAGTAGTTAACCATCACAAATATTTATATTTATCAATTTAATTAGGTACAAACACTACAAACATACCTGTTCTGATATATAACATGAATAATAATAATATTTGATAAATATAGACGCTGAAGTCTTTGTGGGCATTTTTTCCAATTTATGTTTTAGCTAAATTTTAAGATGTATTTATTTAAAGTGTATTTTTGTAATTAAAATTCTACGCAAATATATGTATGGAAAATTAAACAAATAAATAAAAATTTTTTTTTTTTTTTATTAAAATATAAATTAAGATATTACAAAAAAGCAAATTTATGTCGTAAAATTTGAATTAAAAACAAAAATGAACTAGTAATTAGTACCTTCCCAGTTAGAATATGGGTCCTCAGTTTGGTCTCCTCATTTTGTTACTCATATAAACAGTATGAAGAAGGTCCAACGCAAGTTTTTAAGATTTATAAATTTTAAATTAAACATTCCAATTGAAGAGCTTTACTATAACTGTTTAATGAAGCAATTAACATTATTATGTGTTAGTGATAGAAGGGAAATTCCAGATTTAGTGCTGCTTTTCAAGTTATTAAATAATGTTCTTGACAGTCCCGAACTTTTGAATTGTGTGAATTTTTATGTGAGACAGCGTGGGACGGACAAAATACTTCTTTTGCTGTTGATTTGCATAGTTCAAACTTTGTCAAATACTCACCTATTCCACGGTTCCACATGTTAGCAAACAAACATGGAAACTTAGATTAATTTATTTGATTTCTCTTTATACCAATAAAAATCATTACTTTTTAATCACTTCTTTACTAAATTATAAAAATGTACTAAGTGTTATACTTGTTTTACTGTTTATGCTATGATACATCGCCTCTGTTACTTCAGTACTTTTTTATTTAAACTCCTTTATTTATTGTTAATTAGCTGCATACATATGTTATAATTTCGTATTTAATTTTTCTTTAACATTTCCTTATTTTCTGTTGATTTTATTTCATCTATCTATATATTTTATACTGTGTTCAGGTGTTTTGTTTTATTATAATTGTTTTTCAATATTATTTTATACTTTGCCAAAGGCGTAAGCCATCGAAATTAAATTTAATTTTAAATTTAATTTTAAAATAATTAAAAATTCTTAATAAGTAAATAAATGTGCATGTAAGATTTGACTTGACAAAAGGTTTCTTTCGTCCATTATTTAATTGTAATTACGCAAAACGAAATTTGAAATTTATGTTTTTTTTTATTAATTCTATATATGTTACTCAAATTTTGCTATTCGCAGTACCAGAGAAGCGTTACGGTTCTTACAATGCAAAAATATAATATCGTCCTTGCGTCTTGGAAATCGGCTATGCGTTCAGTAGAAACGACAAACATCGCAGATTTCATTAGGAATGTCTGGGAACATTGATTTCTATTTGTGAATACTTAAATATAGTGCATTTATAAAAATTGCTACGTTATCATTGTACGAGTATGTAACTTTCTAGTGTCGCTAACTTCAGTACTCGCCCGAGTGTCGCGGAAGAGGAGCCGATTCTAGGCCGTCGCGCGTCGCTACGAGACAAGTATGAAGGGAGTACCTTAATGAAGGATCCTCGTACTGAAGGAAGCGATCTGTAAACACCTCCACCCCAGGGAACAATAAAACGACACTTCACTTCACTTCCCAGTTCCCAGTATCCGCATTCTCAGCTCACCGCTTTGTTTTCCACTTAAATAGCCTCGTTAATTCGGGTTTATGGCCTTTTTTCCTATTTAAGTGCCACAATATATGCGCGTAAGTTGTTCGCCTTTATTACCTACCCGCAGGAGTAATATATTTTAAAACCCTATTTACCGTGGATAGTAAATCTTTTTTAATACATTCGTTTCTGTTTCGAGGAACTCAAATTATTGTAATATGTTTTTAATATTTACATCGCTTATCGCTTGGGGCCTATCGCGATTGTTCGCAGCATCGAAATGGGACAATTAGTATAATTCTTCAGGTGCCAGTCCACGGACTAAGAATTCAATTAAAAAAAATCATAACGACCTTGCGAATCGAACCCGGAACATTATGCGCGGTAGCCGAACACGTAAACTGCACCACATAAAGCAAACTTTTTTATTAAAAATAATCATATTGGATATTTTAATACACGACCAACAAAATAATAGTTAATGAAGCTTTTAGGTTTTTGAACAACCGCTATAAAAAGGTGTATACGTCTATTCAGTTTTAAAAATAAACGAAAACTTATTGAGCACTCGTAGATGCTAATAATATAATTATTCGTACCACCTCCACCTGTTATCTACAGGTGTATAGGAATGTCTCCTGCGGGGATCCCTATAGCTCTAGCTACTTTAAATGCAAAATCCCGACGTCTCAATATAGTATGCGGACCCGACCAGATAAAATCTCACCAAACAGACGAGGAAAAAAACACACTAACAGCTTTCACTATTTTTACATTAAAAAAACAACAATAGCACGAAGGCGTTCGAACGATTCACGTTCATCCTTTTGTTTCTCGCGAAGACTTGCGTCTAAATTTAAATCAGATGCGGCAATGTATTTGAAATTGTCGTGAGTGATTCGGGACAGAAATAAATTTGACTGCAATACGGTATCCGAATGTTTTCTTTTTGTCCGCTTTATTGCCCGTGTTACAAGATTTATCCAGCTAGCTGCGGTCACACCGCGCTTGTATCTCGTATCTCGAATCTCGAATCGCGGTGTGATCCATGTTCCATGTGCGTCCATTTACGTCATAGTTCTAATCTTAGTAGGTAGTAGGTACCCACACGGGCGCTAAGATGGCGTAGCTTTGTGTTTAAATTGTAAGCATTCCTGCATAATGATAACTGATAGCGGTTTCAGTACACTGCACTAACTGCTTACAATTCTTTAGAATATAGGTTAAACAATCGCTAACCTGTGCCCAGAGTTATCTTCGACTGTCTATAAAGGAAAACCGATATTTGTGTACGAAAATTAGTATATTTGCATATATATTTTGACTGTTCCGAGCTGTTAAAACTAATTAACTTGCGAGTGCCCGGCCGGATTACTCGATTTAATAAACTCTTCCATATAAATGTATCTACAACTAACTACAGTGCACATTCGCCTATGAGGAGAATTCATGTTTTTGCAAACGAATACGCAAATGATATAGATATATTTAATACAACACTTTTGAATTTTAAAAGGCAGTGTATCAATTTATTATCTCCAAATTTAAATTCTTAAATAATACTATGTTGTTTTATATTGTATACCTTTTGTTAACTTATATCTGTATTCCTAATTATTATTTTTGTACGTTCTTCTAATTTTAAGATTCTTTTAATATAACCGATGGGAAAAAATGAACTTCTGTTCTCTCTACAGGAATATATGTATGTATGTACTATATGTAAGATAAGTTTTATATATTTTCTTTTTCTTATTACTTCATTTTCAATTTTTTGCTACTTTTGTGTAAAATATGTCTGTTCTTTATATATAAATATATGTAAAACATGTAATAGCCTACAAGGCGTTTAAATAAATAAATAAAAAATAAAATAAATGATCTTCGTCGGTAACCTATATTTGAACATGTTTAGGAGAAAAAATGTATCAATGTTCTGCTTTTCATACCGAAAACTTAAATTTACTTTGTAGATAAAATTTAAGATAAATGATAACTTCCCATTGTAATCGGGGCTCTGTTTTGCCTATATTTTATCTACTTTTTAAAAGTCGAGTCGTTCAGAATATAATTTTACATATGGGAGAAAAAGCCAGAAAAAAAAATATGACCAGAAAAATATCTAAAATATCATACTGCGTATTTTAAGTTGACTACTGCTCATTCTTTTACTTCTATGTACTTCCAGGAAATGCGAATTACTAAGCATGTAAATGTTTTCATAGGTATTAGGTATGTAGTTATTGTACACAAAACTTAAATGTGCATGTATTATCTGAGAACGGGAATATTTTATAGAAATATACTTTAACAAATACGTTAGGTCTATTTGTGGATACGAATTACATTTAAGTATGTAAAAAGTTAGCCTTAAATGTATTGAGAAATTATTTAACTTCTATAGAACTGTTTATTTATTAATAAGATTTGTAAATTTGATAAAATATTTTTTGTAAGCACCGTTTTGTAATTATCGTAAGCAAAATTGTAATTATTGATCGTATTGATTAATGTTACTCATTATAGACAACGACATGGGACGATCTACTGAAAGTACTTACGGATATGTCAAAAGCACAAATGACCGACATGCATGCATGGCAAGTACCCACCTGTGGTGATATTCTAAATCTTCTCTATCTTCTAGAGAGCGATTAATTCAAAGATTTTTCGTTTTTAATGCGACGACAACTTGTTTCATATAATGGCTACACTGATTATTAAACGTCAAATGGTGTATAAAACTGCTTCAAAAACGAAAATAAAACTAATACGGTTTGGTCTTTCTTCTTCTTCTTCTGCAGCCTTATTCTCTCCACTGCTGGATAAAAGCCTCTTCCAAACGTCTCCATTCCTTCCTATCACCCGCTTTCATCATCCACGTTTTACCGGCAATAGAGGCAATGCCGTCGACCTATCTTTTCTGTGGCCTTTCAACACTTCTTTTGTTTGCCCACGGTCTCCACTTTATTATTCTGGGTGTCCACCTGCCATCAGTTTGCCTCGCTAAGTGTCTTGCCCACTGTCATTTCAATTTCGCTGCACGATCCATGATATCCACGACTCCGGTTCGGCGCCTTATTTCTTCATTTTTTATTTTGTCTCATAGACATACACGGTTTGGTCAATTCAACCTAATTATATGTTTTGGGTAATGCTGAAGATCGCAATAATGTTCTAAATGAAAATAATCATCTTTGATTTCACGTGTCCATATTTCTTGAAGTTTAATCATCAGTGTAGCCATATTTGAAGCAAAAATTAGTCGCATGGAAAAAATAAATACTCTTAAATTAACCACTTTCTAACGGATAGAAATGGTTCATAATTGCACCCCTCGTGAGATGGGTAGCTGGATGTTAAGTCAGCCTTTGTTTCGTTTTATTATTTCTGCTGGTAAAGGTCTTTTAAGATGATCTATTCAAATATAGCAAACTTCCAAATGATCGACATGCATGCATGGCAAGTACCTATCTGGTAAGATAGGTGGCCGTTCTCTGTTTCGTTTTATTATTACTGCTCCCAAAATATCAAACTAATAAACTTCAATCTGTTTTCAATGCAACAGCAAGGCTTATTACGGAGTAAAAAAATATTCTCACATCTCACAACATCTTCGAGATTTGCGCTGGTTAAAAAGCCCAGAGAGAATAAAATACAAGATTTGCTGGACAGTATTTAAATCCCTTCATGAAATGGCTCCAAACTACCTATCGGACCTTTGTATTCGGGAAAATACATGTCAAAGAAAATCTACTCTTAGGTGAGCATTTGATTCAGGAAGAGGAAAAAAATCGAGTTGTGGTCCTGTGGCTAGTGTCTCGGACTCACGAACCAAAGGTCCGTGGTTCGAATCCCACTTTACCCCAACTCGATTCCCATTTTCTAATAGTGAGTTATTTACAACTCGTTGAAATTGGCCTTCAAAATTAAATATTAGGGTTCATCATAAGAACGCAAATATTTCCTTTTCTATAAAAAAAAATTTCATATACTATAAATTATTGATATTTTTCTGTGGTTCTGTGTGATACAACAACTCTCATCTATGAAAGCAACTCAAACGATGTAACTTCGTGATAAATTATATTATATAGATATATTATCCATTACTTTAATATATGATTCATTAAAAAATCAATGAAAAATACCACTATGAATTCAGTCGATATTAGATATTCAATTGAAATTTCAACTGGCCGAATTGTTCTAGTAATTAATAGTGCTAAAAACGGCCGCGTGGAGCGCTATATGTCCTGCAATATGACGCATGAAGTCATTTCAGATCCCAACTAAAATCCCACTTCTTAAGACTATCATACCCTCAATTTTAAATATGGAAATATAATATATCACTTTAGTTTAGTTAGAATGTAAGTTTAGGTATACAATTGTAAAGCGCCCTTGAGGTAATTTTTAACAAAAATGGCGCTATGTAAATCAACCAAATATTATTATTGTTAAAGGTCTTTTTAGATGATCAATTCAAATATAGCAAACGGCTCAGAATTTGATCATGATTCCCACACTGCAGTTTCCAATGGAATTCCACGCGAGCACGGGGTAAATGTTAAGTCATAAATTTCACTTCTTCGCTTTTACCTTTGTTTTCTAAATACCTCGTGTTGCCAAATAATAGTAGGTATTTGAGGTTCACCAGTCAGGTGGAATTATACAAAAGATGGTATTTTCATTATTTCCTTTATTATTAATTCATACAATATGAATGTGCTACCTAACTAATAAAATTATTTTTCTTAACACAAAAAAAAAAGTTTCGTCCGACCTCTTATCTCGTTTTCCACTACCAAGAACAAATGAAAAAATTATGTGTTTAATCAATAGTACCCATATAGGTATTTCATGATATCTACCGTTTACCGTATATCACACCTAGGTACATATGGGCGAGTATTGCCTGCAGGGCCACGATAATGATGGAAAGCTTAGGACGTCATACCATGAAGATAATCTCTCTCGAGCGATTACGAAGATACACTACCGACCACCCACCATCAAGTTTTGGGTAGGTACATCGATATGTAACAAGGGGAAGCGTAAAGTGACATGGCGTCCATTACCAAACCATTTAAGTTTCATCTTTTTCCTTGAGAAAAACTGCATATTACTCATATCAAGCAGGTCTTTTGGCGTCATGTTCACAAATTCTAAATAATATAGAAGGTAGCAATCAATTTTGCAATATAACCTAAAACCTTCTGAACTTTAACCGACTCAAAAGGCGTGCACCACGTGATTGAAAGGCATTCCTCGCGATTGGTTGGTTTTGAACTCGATCGGCGCATGCGCTATTATTTGAAGTATGTAGGCCGGATAAATCATATCGAATCGGTGCAACATCGTTTGCTAAGAAAAGTAGCATGGCCGATCATCCTCGAAAGGGGAGACTACACTTACGGAGAAATAGAGTCAATGTCAAAAATCTCAAGTCTAAAAAAACGTAGTAATAACACTTTATATTTATGTTTAATTGACTGAATGGCTTAATTGATGTACCATCGTTACTGGAACAAGTGGCATTCAATGTTTTAATCCGCAGGTTGCGAAATAATAATGTGCTGTTCCTTGATCAATACAGCACAAACTATGGCTTGCATGCACCAATGTCCTGATTGTGTCGTATTGTAAACTCAAGATAAGATCTGGACTTTGTTGGTGTAAGTCTTTATAGATTTAAAAAATCACTAAGATAGACCGGATCTTGTCTTGAGGTAGTATTCTTTATTTTTTCTGTCCTATCTTTAATTTTATTTAGTTATTTAGTTATTAGTACCTATATTTATTATAAGATATTGTATTTACCATAGTTAGAATGGACTGCATAATTCCGTCAAATAAATAAATATTGAATTGATGATTATTTGGAAACATGAAATCAAACGTAATAAATACTGCATAATCGACTGGTCGATAGGTTGACTACATAATAATATAAATCCGTTTTCATCTAGGTGATTTATTAATTATTATTTAGTATTCATTACATTATTGCTAAATTTCCGGGTGGATCAGACTCTCCCCCCACCCTTGAGTACGCCAATTGATTAATTACGCCTGCAACACTGGCCCTAAATCTTAGCGTCAACATGTCAACAAGGGAAACTTAAAATCGAGATATTATTCAAGCTCTGTAGCTGTGATTCTCCTAAGAACGGTTTATGGGCCTCGCAGGTACTCCAACCGAATACTAGAAATCGACTATCCGGCGCTACGTAATTATAGTCCATAAAATATAGCTTGATTAGAATGACATTTGTCAGAAAAAGTGACGACATAACTTTGTAGTAACGTCAAAGGAGGTACCTATATTGACACACGAAAAATCATTCGTATCTGGCGTTTTATTTTTTTTTTACACAATGCTTGACACATAAATCAACATTAATATATAAAATCAGCTTTAAAACTTAAAACTAAAACAAACCTTATTATTAACGACGTTCTTACAAGGTTACATAATTTTTCAAAAACGTTAGAGACGGGGCAAATTGATCGAATAAAAAAATAATTCATCTGATGTTGTTCATGAAAAAAGTATAAATGTCTTATTTTTTGGTGAATAATTAGTGTTAAACACACTATAATAGGCTTGTTTTTGCGTTTTTTAAATCAAATTTCGTGAGTTTTATGATTGCATAAAATAACTGATAAAATCGATTTGATCAGTGATCAGTAATTTCCCATCACTAATGAAATTAGTTTGACAGCTGTCATTCTAATCAATCTATATTTTAAGGACTATAGTCTGTTTTAAATGCATAAGTGGAGTCGTGAGCAGTAACAACATATTTTTGTCAAAACCCGGACAATCTCAGTGCCTCAGCGTTCATAATCGATGAACGCTATCTTCATCTATATAATATATCGAGACGGTATACTTAACTTCTGTACTATCTGTATCTTACCTCGGTACGTTCTACCTACTTATCATATCGACTTCATATGATTGAAACAAGCCAATGAAATGACCGCAAACAATTAGTCCCCGTTCCTTACGCCATCAACATTTATAATAATTCTCATTTATAGTTTAAAAAGCCTTCTGCAATTAAAAGTGTTAACTTCAAAGCCAATATAAACTCCAATAAATCCCAATTCAAGCAAAAAATGCTCGTTTGAACATGAATTATGTATGACTTTTGGAAATCACCTAGACGGTACGCTTAATGAACGTTTGTATGTATCTACCGATCGACTACAAAGCCGGCTCCTTTAACGACTCGATGCATACACTCAGAAAGATAGTAAAACAGATGCAAAAAATATAATAACTAAATATTTTTTTTAGAGTGGTAACTTTCTAATGCCTAGATAATCTTATTTGCTAATAGGACAGATTCTAGCGGCATTATTTTGACATCTAGGCACTCGTTTTATTGAAGTGACATTTATGTCAGAATTCAATTCGACTTCGAAATTTACTAATTTCTCTCTCATATTTTTAATAGGCTTTTAAGAAACAAAGTGCCAACCTAAAAACGATTAAAAATGTGCAAAAATCATAATTTAAGGGAAAATTACTCGGTGGAACAAAATTTTTGACACTTTTAATGCGTAGATAAACGTATCGAGGGATTCTAAACCCGTCGGTAAAAACTGATGAACTTACATCAAAACTTGATGTGGGGGTATCGGTAGTGTACCTTTATAGTCGGTTGGGAGACTTTAATCTTCAACTATGACGTCATACTGAATGTCATTTAAAGGCGTAGATATGTGTACCGTGACGTACGCTACCCCTTGTTTCATATCGATGTACCTACCCAAAACTTGAAGGTGAGGGGTCGGTAGTATATCTTTATAATCGCTAGAAAGGATTTATCTTCAACTATACCGTCAAGGTGGAGGTATGACGTCTTTATCTTCCCATCATAATCGAGGCCCAAGAGAACTATTATTATTGTTACGTACTTACTATTATTTCAACCCAATATTTGATATAATTACATAGTTACGAGTTTTTATAAAATAAAGTGATTGACAAAGCTTACTCTCTGGCTCATCTAAAAATAAGCAGCCGGTCCAGAATAGCTGGACAAAGTGTTAATATGTCGCTCCTCGTCTCCGGCAAGTGGCTTCATTATTCAACATAGCGGCGCGGCTTCTCTAATCACTAATCACGGTAATTCGTGTTTCATTCGTCTTAATGTTTCATTTCATATAATTTAAAACGCGTTTGTGATTAGTTAATCCATAGATAAACCAAACAGCCTCATGAATGTGGAGGTTAAGTAGCTACAACCCAAAAAATTATACGTAAATGTTATCTTGAATATCAGCACAATACGAGCAATGAATCGCATGGCGAAAAATCGCACACAAAAATAATTTAAAATAGTTCAAAAATATACCACGCACCTATGTCGTCATTACTCAAATAATGGTTTATCAATCTCAAGCTCCCGATAGAAATTAATAATACACAAATTCTTAGAACAACTAGATGGAAATAATGATTTACTGTGACATGACGATTATGCGATTCATATACTATTTGAGTATTCTTTTGAAAAAAATCCAAATACTAATATATTGTTATTCTAAAAATTATTGATTGTGTCTGTCATGTACGGGCTCGTTTCACGCGTATTGTGCTAATCCACTCGGTGATGTTAAATAAGGGTGGGTGGATAAAAATTCATTATTTTCTTTTTGCTTTTATTTATTAAGTTTCTACTCGCGGGTGAAAATTTTGCTAAAATAAATCGGGTTGAGATTAGTCGGCCTCAAGGTGTACTGTTTCGTGTGTTTACCTACCTATTGATAAATGAAATAATTTAAAAATAAATATTTATAAATCTACCCTATGTTATTTCATTATGCCGTGCTATGTTGAACGTTCGACTAAATTGGCGGATCGGTTGAGCTCTACTCTCTAAGTAAGTCTGAATTATTTTTGTACGTTAAAATTCGTCGTCTGGTTCTGGACACATCACTAAAATAACAACAAAACTTGTTAAGTATTTACTTAATATGGTAATAATCTAACGCAAACCACGAAATGCTAAACTCTATAACTTAATAGTACCTGTTTACTACTTGAGATTTGAGTATCTTCGTTGTTTATCTGTTATTAAACATGTTTTTAAAAAAAAGTAAACGAACATAAAAAGACAGACAGAACAGGAAAGGAACATAACCTGAAATGTGGATATTGCGGATCTCGTAGCAAAACTGAAGTGGCAATTGGCAGGACATGTTGCGAGACAAGAACCCACAAGATGGACCCCTAAAGTTTTTAGATAGAGACCGGAGATCTTGGGAGAATAAGCGACGCATCGGAAGACCAAAAAAAGATGGAAAAAAGATGGTCCGACGACATAGCTGCTGTGAGGAGTAAAAATTGGCTGCAAACAGCAACCGACCGAAAAAAATGGAAGTATACGGAAAAGGCCCATATATACAGCAGTCACCATAAAATCTCTTCATTGCAAGAGGATGGAAAACAATGACTGACGCGACTATCCGAGTATTCTGACGAGGATTATCAGCTCCAAATATATTCAGGATGCAGGATGATCAACATGTAATCACTGGATGGAGTACGAGTCGTTGCAAATTATCGACGCTGCGAACTTTCTAACTTTTCTCATTTTGGCACCTGCCAGAGAGTACATCCAACACTATAATTTAAATAAATTTCATATTTAATTTAGCTTCTTGATTGAAATTTACCTACAAATATTTATTTCATTCCAATCATTATTTTATTAATATTTAATATTTTTCTACAAATAAGTAAATAAAAGACAATGGCGACAAATTTATATGAGGTATTATATTTTTACCAAAATGAAAGAATTGTATTGTACATTTTACTTGTATGCTTTGATATATTTGTTTTTTATCTTACCTTTCAGCCACACCAAATTTGTATTATATTTATTTAATGTTCTCTTAGAATCTCCTCTTACTGAGATTGGATGAATATTGATTTATTGAATTACAGTCCCCTTTTTGGTATTTCTTTAATATTTTTTTTTATATAGTCCGCTAGAAGACCACTTTTCGATTGGAATTCTAGACCCCATTTACAAAATTTAGGTATTTTAAAGTTGAAAGCTAATCATCGTGCAGCTACAAAGCGCATGGACGAGTGGAATTGTAGCAAAGTTAGAATGATATCAATAAATTTACACAAAATAGAGCATAGTAGTAAGTTTGTCAAGTGTTCATGCCAAGAAGTAAACAATAAAAAACTAAATAAATAAAGCACTGTATCAACTCCATGGTTAACAAAGGGAGATAGATGTCCGAAGAGAATCTTTTGTAGACAGTAGTTAGATACCGTCACCATGTGGTCCACTGGCTGCTGGAGAATTTCTGGAAACGCACGTGTGTAGGACTGGGGGATTATGCCTATTGTTCCAACGACTTGGTGTCCATATGCCTGCCCAGCTAGCCATCCATACCATGTAGATGATCCTATGAGCATCTACATGCGCTGAGAAGGCTAGCGCTCTTTGTGTTATAGTAAATATTTTTAAAAAATGAATGTAAAATGAACTCCTCAAACTTTCACTCAATTACAGAGGGAGAAACGTTATTATTAATTATGTACGTACAAAACATTTGTAATTTTGTACTTATTTTGTTAACAATTGTTTTCAATAAATAAAAAAAACTTTACGCCTAATATCTATGGAGTTCAAGAAGCTGCTTTATTTTGGTTTCTGGATACCATACAAAAATCTTCATTTCGTACCATTACTCCGGATATCTTTCACATCTCTTATATCATTGGTTGGTTTCTATGAACCAGTAACGTCAATCAAAGTAGTGCGTTTTTATTAAAATATTTTTTATGAATTTTATCGTACATTTTCAAGAAACTTTGCCTTACAATTTAATGCTCTAATTTTCACCGCGCGCTAGAAATCATTTTTTGTATTCAATTTCCCGTAGGACTGAAGTTCCTCATTGAGAAAGACATGGCACAGTCAAATCCAACTAATACTTTAAGATGGACATGTCAAGAGTAGGAATAATCGGCGTGCGTGCATGAGATGTATTAATCTAGTGGAAGCGAGGTCTGTACGCAAAGACATAGTGATTTGGTGTTCTATCTTCTCTGCCTACCGTCCTGATGGTTTAATGGTTTTGTTTTTTTTTGTTATTTTGTATGCATATTTTCGTATTCCTCTATTCGAATCACAGGATCTCCTATAAGTTATCTAAAATATTCGCCATACCATCGGACATCTTATTTAATAGCAAAATATATTTACAAAGATATAAAAAATAAAACAATGTATTTTCCAATGTGTTTTATTTTTTCAATAAGTAATTTATTTCGTTCAAAACATCAACGAACATTTTTTTATTCTCTGTTTTAGGAAGGTACACGTTTGAATGCAATTACAAATTATAAAAGAAAACACAGTGCTTACAGTAACTGGAAATTATGTATTTAATTGCAACGTACTTAATTACCTATCAGGAATACAGTAAACAAATGTTGACTACAAAAACACACCTAGATTTTCTCCCTAATTAGTATTACAAAGCGGCATTCTATCGAATCAGAATGATAATGCTGCGTTTTCTTGAAAATGGAAACACTTTTAAGTAGCTACCGATAACATGCTTAGGTTTTTTTTAAATGCCAACATCGAAATATAAATAATCGATCCTGGTTTCAATAAAACAGTTTTTCCAAGATTTTTTGTAACTTGTACCGAATAAGGTGATCCGCGTTTAATAAATAAGCGTCTTCACTTTCAAAAACATGTTAATGTATTATTGTTAATTAACATCAATGCCTATGAAAAAATCAATTAAAAAAACTGTCCTGATATTGTTTTTATCCTGTCCGTTCTAACTAAACGATTTTATAAAATGAATGATAAAAGTTTTACGCATTAACAACGCTGAATGATTCCTCTCTAGCAAGCCTGTTTCAACCGGTTAATATCAAATAAAGGCGTCACCCGGTCACCCGGTCACCAGGAGATAACAGACAGATCTCTCATAATATGGACTCCACAAATCAATTCAGAACACATAATATTGGAGTTTTACCTACCATTAAAACTCTTATTATGTTTCTTTTGATTTCTGGAGTCCAGGTAACACCTACCTGGTGCATTATGAGCTTTATGAAAAAACAAAATCCATGGATGACCGGGATACCAAATTGGCGGAAACGGACAGAGCGACCATAGATTAAGACATTGACCCAGGAATAGACGATACGAAACCACAGACAACGGGAAAG
Organism: Micrasema longulum; assembly: GCF_059751315.1. Classification (NCBI taxonomy): domain Eukaryota; kingdom Metazoa; phylum Arthropoda; class Insecta; order Trichoptera; family Brachycentridae; genus Micrasema; species Micrasema longulum. Next base: position 119,156 of record NW_028277381.1, on the reverse strand, counting down.
AAAATGAACGCTTCTCTATTATTCAATCACAATTTTGAATATAAAAGTTCATTAATAACAAAAATAGCATTTTTTTTCTTTTACGTCGTGTTTGGGTGGTATTCATGATATTATAACTGCATTATTATTTTATGCGTTTATTTCAGAAAACAATTTTGACCGTAAAGCAATGCTAGAGATTTGATATGAATCGTGAAACAAAAGTATTATACTTGCCATATAAAAGTAGGTTATTATAACTTGTATGGTGTATTTGGATTATCACAAAGTAATATAATTAAAATAAATTAACCTGGTCCGTGCGCACTCACTGCACATCTTATACAATAAAATTTTAAAAATTTATAGGAATAAATACTAATACCTACGTATCAATGAATACCTACACTACTCATCGCAAAATCGTGAATTTGTATGATTAATTTATTACATTAGAATTTTCCCTTTGAAAAATTCATAGACAGCTTTAATTTGTATCCAAATATATATTGTTTCCCGAGAACGAAAGTGACACAACTAAAAAAAAATACGGGAAAGCAGTTTCGCATACATTCGCGCTATCAGTAAACTAACATCCATTCGCAAAAAATAAAGGCACAACATGCCCAACTCACTTGTGCCAATGGGGTTTGAAATAGACAATTTATAGAAATAATAATGGCATGATGATTATGGGTAAAATTACAAAAATAATAATGGCATAATGATCATTATGCCTCTATTATTTCTTGAATTCAAGTCAAAAATTATAAACGCATAATATCGACATTTTAGCTTTTAAGGCCACACAAATGTTTGAAAGAATTATCGGATGCGGATACAAAATATATTCAAGAAACTTTCTGCATACTCAACTGAAAAACGACAATTTCCGCCTTGTGCCATTACGAGTATTATCGCATAGGCGCGATATGTAAACAAAATGAGCTATTTGCATGTATTTTGCCGGTATCGTGTTGCTGTCAAAACTTGCGAATGGATTGTGTTAGTAACTATAACAAAGGCCATTCGAGATTAAGCCAGGAAACATGTTATCATTTCAAGAAAATTACTTTTGAAAAACCTCATTCGTTACTATTGTACAGAAATAATTATAGTTGTGTTACTACTTCCTTAATTTTAGTTGCTCACACTGTGTTTTCAGACCATATTAATTTTAATTACATTTTAAGGCAATCGAATTAAAAATTTATATTAAGTATCTACAGTTAACCAACAATATATGTAGTACGGATGAACATTTTTAAATATAAAACTGTTTAATTGATCTGATTTTACATTATTTACTACGTTTGTCCGCGAACAATTTTATATGCAATGTATTTACTCGTAACATTTTCGGAGAATCGTTTTTAAACACACCGAATTCCTTATATCATATAATCATAAATTCATAATATTTTTATAGTAACAAGGTAAAATGTTATTGGTAGTCTTTTTACATCAATACTCATTATTTACACTTATTTAATTTCCTAGTTATATACAAGTTCGATTATTGTCTTTTCAATTCTATCACTGGTTTTTAAGCATTTTAAAATTGTCTAATTGTGTCCTACCTACTCGAATAACGAGGCTCTGCAAACACTAAACTTAAACCGTCAGCCCTCACTTTTCACTTGGACGTCACTCACTCGCATTTGCGTTTGCTTTGATGAATTTGGAATATCAAATTTGCATTTTGAAAAATGCAGGTGGAGTATTCATATCCTTTCTCAACTCATCTTCTGCGGTTTTCTTTAGCGTTCTTGAAATGTGTATATACAATTCCCGGCAGCCTCAAAACCAATAGAGATCCTTGGACGACTCTTGTACTTGAGCTTCTAAACCTGAAACAAAAGAAAAATAGTTATTTTCCTAAGTAATATATCCGTTATGAAACATTATGTCATCGAGCCGAGGCGATACGGTTGGCTGGGCCATATACTGCGGATGCCTCCTGAGAGCGTAAACCACGCTTGACTGCTTTGCAAGGCATCAGGTTCTCGACGTCCTGAACGTCTATTCGTCGTTCGTCAATTGACAGAGAAAAATTGTAATATGGGCTATTGCGTCACTGTATAAGGATACCACAGCACGGTAGAGGGTAAATAGGTCATTCGCATAATCGCATCGTGGTTTGATATTTCCAAAGGAGTAGAACAGGGATGTGTGCCATGCTAGTTTAACGTATGTATCGATAACTGCATTAATGAACTGGAAGATTAAAAAAAGGGAGATTTAATTGTCAATTGTATTATGTACGCGAATGATGCCGTGCTTCTTGCTAGCTACAAAGAAGACCTGCAATTATTGGTAACAAAAGTCTACGATTTATGCAAGAAAGGCGATTTGCTAATGAATGTAGATACATCGAAAGTAATGTTTTTTTGAAAGGGATGAAAGAATAACTAAATGTGAGTTCAGTGTGAACAAAGATAAATTGAATCATTTAAAATAATTTGTGTATCTGGGACGTTTGTTTACTAGAGGTGGAAAGACTCAAAAAGATATTGAAAGGAGGGTGAGTGCCGGAAACGGGGTGAACGGTGCACTCAAATCAAGGCAGGAGGCAAAACTAGCAGTTCACAATTCGAGTGTGTGGGTGTGAGGTTCAAGCTTTTATTTTTAGGCTTGTTTGTAGTTTCAAGAATTTCTACTACTACTACCATCACGCCATTTCCCATGTGCAGAGAGAATGGACCGCCACACACGTCTATCCTGGCAAACATTTCTCGCTTCTCCCACATTCATACATCTTGTCATACATGCCCTTCGGTTCTGTCTGCTTTTGACATGACCAGACTTAAGATTTCGGTTTCTCTGATAATGCCACATCTTCCTTGGTCGTCCTCGTCTCACGTTATCTTTCATTTTCGCCATATAAACGTGTTTCACCATTCTTTCGTCGTCCATTCGTTCTATATGACCAAACCATCTCCGTGACCCTTTCTTAATCATATCAATTATACCTGACTCTCGCCTGATTTTATAATTCGTAACTCTGTCATACATTGATATTTCACATATTCGTCTAAGAGATCGTATTTCAACCGCGTTCACTCGGCTTTCATCCTTCCTCTGACAGTTCCATGTTTCGCTTCCATGCATAAGTGTTGGGACTAAAACTTCGTTGTGCACTGCCAGTTTAGATTCGATTGACATATTTTTATTAGCAATTGCTGTGCTTAGTGCGTCGTTCATTTTGCTGCCCGCATTCACTCTCCTTTCAACATCTTTTTCAACTCTCCCATCTCTTGAAAACATGCTACCTAGATACACAAACTCTTCTATTACTACGAGACATTACATTCGTTGTTTACATTTATTATGCAGTCAGTAACCTCACTTCCTCTTTCAAATACCATCCATCACTTTTGACTTACTTTCGGTAATCACCAATTCTCTCTCCAGGCATATAAGAATCACCGGACTATTTAAAAGCGCGTTTCTTAAAATCACATCAGTAATTCTTAGCCTCTTGTTTCGGTAGCACTTATAATAGGCAAATTATTCAAGCATTTATTTTACCAGGGCTGTCTCTAACAAAGGTCCCGAAAGTCGCGAACACTGCTGTACGTCTCCTAGAAAGGAATTCACTATACTCGCATTATATCACTGTCACCGTGCGTAGGTGGAGCGGGGGGGTGGTGGGGTGGTGGGCTGGTAGTCGCTAGCTGTAATACATATTCCTTCCCCTCGTTTCCCCGCTCAAAGAACACGCGTGCGACGCCGACGTGACGGTGCGACGCGCTACGCCGCTCAGCGGCCAGGCGGAATTTTAATATGTTTTGTGACAATGGACACAGGTTATTGAAATATTATTTCATCCCCGGGAAGCCGCGGCGGGGAGCGTCCAGGGGCGGCGGCGGACTATGTCGCCATAGAGTTGCCCCTCGTCGTTCCTAGTAAAATGGTAGAGCTCCTTTTCTCCCTCTTCTCGTTGCATTATTGCATATTACCAAATTTTATATTACAGTCTGATTATTTAGTATACGTCAACAAATTTTCAATACTTTGAACCGAGTTCTGGTCCCATGGCTAGTGTCCCGGGCTCATGGATCAGAAGTCCGATGTTCGAACTCCGCTCTGCGACTACCTGATTCGCATTAGCTTATCTAATAGCTCGCATTTTTATTTGATTTTATTTTAGCAACTGTATGCTAAGGCACTTCTCGTTCACACTCATAAATACCGTGGAAATAAGTTTTACAATACTAGCTATGAAACGCGTCTTAAACAAAACAGCTTTACATGGCACTTAAAATGACAACATCATTTGTTCAAAGGAGTCAAATATACCTTGCTCCAAGAATATATAACAATAAACCATTTGCCACAAAAGTAGATAAAATTCTTGAGCAATTTAAATTATTTATAAAAAAATGGCTTCTTGATTTGGGTCCCGAGAACTGACTCTAGATGGTCACCCCCCCAAAGCAGTAGATTTGTTTATATAAAATTATTTTTGCATTTCATGTTTTGTATTTGTATCCACACAGTGTCTCGGTGAATATATGTCATATATATTTGGCATTTGTGCGGATGTTGGGCCACCGGGAACTGACAGTAGCTTGTTACTTGACCTAATGTCTGGACAGTAGTTAAGTTTGTGAGCTGTACTAATAATATAATTTTGTTTTCTTTTTCTTTTTTCTCTTTATTTTTTTTTCTTACTAATATTTATGTATGTAATATATCTGTGTGGATTTAAGTATGAATATGTATTATTTAATGTTTATTTTTTAGACACCATAGGTATATATTAAATCATGTAAATGAATGCCTCGACACGGGTTGTGCCCAGTGAGGTATTCATATTTAAAAAAAGTTTCATATAAAACGTGAAATTAAAAAAAAAGAATAAATAAATAAAATAAAAAAATATTTGGGTAGTTACAATATAATTTATTTACATTTATTCAGACACAAGTCCCAACTCTATGGGATTTAAGTACTGTGTTGAGTTGGGACGAATAATATACATTCGTAAATATAGTAAAACTGTAACAGACAAACATTTGATAAACAACCGACTTAAGTGTTTGAAAAATGATCAAGGAGTTTCTAACTCAAATGCCTTTTCCCAAGAAAAATTTAGTCCTGAAGCCCTCTCTTGAAAAGTTCTTAAAACCCTAAACGCTGTTTCAAAAAATAAAACACTCAACAGCAACTGTATCTGAGCCTCTCATCGCAGATTCCTATCAATGATAACACCAAGATATTTCATGGAATCTACCCGATTCAAAAGTTGGCATGCGTTATCAGAGTAAATTCCCAAATAAAGGGTTTGTTCGTGTACTCGGTAGGTCGTGAAGATACTATTTTGACAAAAAGTAAGATATTTAGTTGATAGCGGCTTGAATAAGTCCTCGCTATTTCCCGACAGATCGTGTTATCCTATCTACAGCTAACTTCATCGTGAAGCTCCACCATTAGGCTAGAAATGAAAGTATATGTTATTCCACCGAAGTGTAAACAACATATTTTTGCATAACGTTAAAAACGTCTATTTACACGCTATATTTGCGGGAAAATTTTCTGCATCGCTTTTTTCTAAAAAAATCTACAAAATTTTCTAATAAATATTTTTTTTTTTTTTGTTTTACAGTCATCATCATGGTACTAATTATTCATTGAATTCACTAACTATTCGCATGCAGCGACTTGCAAATCAATTCAGTGATGATTTAGATTTATTTTATACCACGCTGCTGATGATCAAGTCCTGGGTTTTGAAAAAGAATTAACAATTAAAAGTTCAAACAATGATTAGTTCTTCACTTTTGTTTTAACTCTTTACTCGTGTGTGTATAATTATTTTTTAAATTTATTATTACTATTAATTTGTATTAATATTTATATAAACCATGAAGTAAACTTTTTAACTTTCCCTTTAAAGCACATTCTTTTTTTTTTTTTTCTCTTTTTTTCTTCTCTTCTTCTTTTTAAATACTATTTTCCTTGATTTACTTTCCTTTAATAAAGGTAAATATTTATATTTGTTACAGATGTAATATTTCTTTTCTATAGATAAATACTGTTTACCATTGTACACTTTTTTCGTTCTTTTAAAATATTATGCTGTTTTTTGTTGTATTTTTTTTCATTGGCTTTATTGTAATTATGTAAAAGGTTCATGGAATCGTAAATAAATAAATAAATATAAAGTAAGTAGTTTGCTAATTTTAAAGTTTAATTTTTTATATAAATATAGTATTGTATTAAAACCGTCACCTCCATATGCGATGTGGTACAATTTAGATATTGGTACGATATAGGTTACTTTTCCATACTTAACGTAGTATTTTTTACATCCATGCACATAACGTTTAATTTGGAATATTTCGGCATTCTTTCAAATAAATTTATTTCTATAAGGTAGTTCTTGGACCTCTCTCTTGATTTATTTTCCAGTCTTATATTTTTAGATCCTATGTTATTTAATATTTTGGATTGGACTAAGGGATACGTCAGTGTATTTTTTTGTAATATGTATCTTTATTTGAATTTTTTTTTAAATAAAAAGAGCATTGCCATTAAATTTGTTAGTTATTTACAACCCGTTGAAAGTGCCCCCCCAAATTGAAATAATTAGGTAAATCGTAAAAACATAGATGTTTCTCTTTAAAAAAATGTTTTACCCCTTGATAAACTGACTTCCGTGATCATAAACCATGAACAAAATAAGAATAAAGTCTTAGGTCAATTTTACACCGGTTTCGGTCCAGATGAACGAATCAACTGCAACACATAACACGGTAAAATTGGGGTTAGTTAATATTTATTGTATTTTACGTGTATTATTTTTATTTATATAATGGCTACTCTCAGATAAAAACCCTGCCAAAGGAGATCGACTGGAGAGATGGATGTAGGCAGAAAATAAGGATTAGCTTTTGAGGTAAAACAAATCCCTGGATTTTCCATTGAGTACAATATTACTTGATTCAATTAACTGTTTGGTCAATAAATAACTATTAGGTACAGTCACTGTCACTAATTTTACATAAAAATGAAATGCATTTATTTTCTCGTGAACCTAATAAAATTATATTTAGTGTTTTATGATTTATGGCATTTTTCAAGACCGCACCCGGTCCTGGCGCTTTGGAGCTCGTAGTGAGGAAGATACACGTGGACAGGTTATTTATTACTAGGGGTGTCCGGTGTTCCGTTATTAATCCGGCAACCCCTGGTCCTGCAGCCGGGACAGGAATCTCCAGGGGGGTGGGTTGTGTAGGGGAGAGAGTAGTACACAGTCACCGCCCGGGAATGTTTATGAACTAAATGGTTGCATATTATCCAATTGTTGTGGTATTTCATCAATACCTCTCCAAAAACTCAACACGGATTGTTCGAGAGTTTGAAACACCCACTATTTCGAATAGCGCTGCCGCAGCGCGGCGGTTGGATAGTGCCAATCGGAAGACCATCGATTTAATAATAAATTAATGCACAAACAATGAACTCGTGGATGTTGTGGTTATGAATGGTGGATATCGGAATGCATATGGGGGTGGTGAACGGATAATAATTTTTTGGCCATTGCTGAAAAAGTCAAAGGCTAGGTGAGTACCTACAAACATATACTACAACATAGTACAGACATTCCATTCAATCTTTGATAACCTTTGTTTATGTGGGTGCGTCAGCAGTATCCAAATAAAGAAATCTAGTATGCTGTACTAACACAAAATAAATTAGTATGTTTATTTGGAACACTGTACCTACACAGTGTCTTCTCGCAGCTACGATTTAACCTGTAGAAGAAAGACAATCCTTACCTACAAATGATTCCGGGATGACCTAAGTAACAATGAATGTATTTATGTGTATATTTCTGAGTGCGAAATGGAACCAGAATACTGGACGAGTGTTTTCGACTCGATGGCTACTCTCAGGTGAAAATCTTGAAAACAGAAACTAGTTGAGATTGGTCCACCTCGGGGTGTAGTGGTTAACGTGTTCGCGTACCATGAATGTGGATTCGAGCTCGATTCCTAGATGGATCGACATTAAACGTTGATTTAGAAAGTGGTTTTACCCTGCAATATTAAATTGTTTCTGGACGGTACCTGGGCCGCGATTAAAAACGCTATTTTTATCGTAACATATCGAGACAGAAGGAACTAACATAGATATTTATATACGACAATTTGAAAATTAAAATTCTGAGTATCTACATATGTATATGTACATCTCCCCCCCCCCCCCCCCTCCTTATCCTCTCTTCAAGCATTTTTGTCCTTTTCCCGCCCAATTTACAGTAACTTAATGTTCTTAAAATTAATATTTAAAAAATCTTTGATTATTGAGTACTTGAAAATAACATTTTTATATGTATAAATTGTATGTATTTATTTGATATGTAATATATATTTTCTTTACTAACTTTGTATACTATGTGGAAATCTGTTATTAGTTCTGAGTTTATACACTATATCTGTTTGTTTACTAAAAATATGTATGTAGAACTGTTGATTTCCCTAATAAAATAAAATAAAATAAAATAAATAAATAAATCTTCGTCAGTAACCTGTAATTGAACACGTTTAGATTTTTTTTTTAAACGTATTGTATTTTTCTTACCGAAAACTTAAGTTTACTCTGTAGATAAAATTGAAGATAAATTTTAACTTCACATCAGAATACGGCCCCTAAAGCGTGATACGATTTTTTTTTTCTGGAAAAATTTACTTTAGACATTATGATGTAATCAAATATTTCAATTTTGGGGCCCATTTTTAATGACTTGTATAAATTCAATGCCCTATCCGCCATTCAGTGTGGATATAGAAATTATAATGAACACATTGATATTATAATTAATTAGATTTTGTTGGCAGAACATCAAGTGACTTTACTAATATGTTAACAGTTAAAACACTCTACTGCTCACTTGTTCGTTCTCCTTTAGAATATGTCTCCAAGATTTTGGTCTTTCTATTTCCTTTATGGACGTTAATATATAGGAAAAATTGTAAACATTTCGCAGTGCGTAAAATCACTTAAATCAGCCAATGACAGATCAGTAGCACTGTAAAAGTTTTGACTTTATATTCCCTTATCTAAATTGTTCTCCATTTCCGTTGTAATATTTGAATAAAAACATACAGGTTCCAAGAAAGTAAAATGAAATTTACGGCTAGGTTTAGGTTTTTTTTTCAGTTCCCGCTTCCCCTTTATTTTAAATTCTTAAAACTTGTTACAACGTAGGTATACGAGGATTATATCATAATATTTAAGCCGACCTTTTCAACGTTACAGTAAATATTTTTACAGAAACATCTCAATTTACTGATACGAGTACTTCCTCCTCTCTGGCCATGCCCATATCAGCTCGAGAGAAACGGGCAATTCTAGAAAGATGAAAAGGTTTCAAGTTGACTGTCGGGAATACAGAACGAGGGGTCGTGAAGGAGAGAGAAATAGAAAGAGGAAAAGAGGGAAACGGGAAAACAAGGGAGTTTCCGGAAAGTCTTGCAAATGACCCTACGCAGGGTTGGAAATTGGGAAACAGAAGGGTAGGTACCTTTCCTCGGAATGTGGACCAGGGGAGGGATGCCGATTAAACTAGTACCTACCGACCAACCCCTTTTATGATTGAACATTTAATGATTTTCAAAATGATGGGATGTAATGAAATATGAAGAAAGGAATAAATAACCACTTCAAAATAGAGCCCGCCTACCAATGTAACTACCTACCAAAAAACAAATTATATTAAACATTAAATTTCTGAGATGTGAGATGAAACCTGTGTAACCTACGTCATCCTAATCATCTTAAAATTCTGCCGCTATGGTTGCATTATCTTCGTAACACGTGTTAAAGTGTTAAGGACCTTATCTTCCTTAGTCCCATATTTCCCACTTTCATCGTTTTTAATTTTAAAAAAAATTGTTTGTGTAAGAAAGGTTTTCTGATTTATGTATTGTGATATATTTAGTTATTAATATGTCGAACTTGCTTTGTTTCTTTGTTGTTTTGAATATTTATGTCATTTGGAAAAAAAACTTTAATACTTTTTAAGTCCCGAATTGAATTATAGTTACTGTTCGGAATGTAATTCATTTGTATTATATTTTGTAAAATGCTTTGTTTTATGTATATTATGTATGTTTATGTAAACATTTTAAATTTTTATTTTTGCTATTATTCAATTATGCACGTGTTTCCACTTTCCACTATATTGTATTCCAACTTAACACGACCCTTGGCCTCATAAATTTTGGGATACGTTATTATAATTTTTTTGTTATATATAAAATGTGTATTTGTACTAATAAATTAAATAAATTGTATGATTTATAGATAAAAAAAAACAAGCATGCCTTAATAATGAATTAGTCGGCACTGCGGATCTTTCGTTTTATTAGGCAGTGCTGGAGAAATTTGACGAATAGTTATTTGAACATATAGTTTCTGTCACGCTCTCGCAAATGCCGTACCGGTACTGTGCAAAAAAGACAACTGCGCGGCGAGACTGATTATGCCTAACAAAAATACTTGAATCGATAAGATCGACGTTTCGTAGTCTCGTTTTCCGCACCTCAAAACTGAAGCTATTTTGTTGTTTTTTTAAATAAAAAAGTATCCAAATTATTTTTTCTGTGTATCTATTTCGTTTTTCAAAAATAGTTATCTGTATTGGTATACCTATTCCGTGCGTCCGAAGACCACATATAAAACTAAGCGGTTTGAGGGTTTTTGGATTGTCCTAGTTACCATAGTAAACAATTTATCAAAATAAATGACAGAGACACGCTAATTGTAAATATCTATAGTGTGTATACTCGCTGCTCTCTTAGCAAAATTCAGGGAGAAAATATGAGAATACGTTTGTACTCGTGCGGGAAACTCAGACCGCGTTTCCTCTTAACATATTTTTTTGATAAAAGTATATTTTTATAAACTTTCTAGGGATAACACTTTACCAATGAACATAGTAGGTGGGTGTGTTTAAATAATAATGAATAGGTATTACTTATCCCAATATCTGAACAGGATGGAAAATATTTATTTATTTACTAATATACACGGCACGCAGTATTTTTGGTCTTACAAAAAACACACATTTAGTTTAAATAAACACTTAAAGTAAAAAACGAAAAATGATTATTTTAATTATATTTCTAATGTTTTCAATAATACCTACCTACTATTGTTTTATATAATTGATTATCTATGTAACTTAATTCATATAATTTATATTTAAATATTTATATCTGATTATTTTTTTACATTGTCTTCTTAGGAATTTTGTTGTTTATACTTCATTTTTCTTGATTGTTATTCTATTGCATCACATGTTTATATAATTTAATTAATTTTATTATGTTTTTTTATTGTTAATTATTATGGCTTAACACGGACACAGCCTAAAAAGCCTCTTATAAATTCATGAATATTTAAGCGAGTGTCATTTTGAATGAATAAATAAATAAAATGTAAATGCATAGATAAATATTTTATAAACAAAACTTAATTTGTAATTCGTTCTTTAATTTAATTCTTAACGTGTCAATAATTTATCTCTGATTTGAAAAACGCATTTTAAGTTAAAAATAAAAAATAAAAAAATATGTAGGTACTTATATAATATATATACCTACTCGTATATCTTATATACCTACCTATACATACCTATTACTATAACAGTTTTATACAAAGGATAAACTAACAGATTACATAATATATAAATATTCAATCAATGCATGTATAACAAGGTTTTTGAGAGGTAAATGTCGGCCTAGTGGTGTAATGGTCAGCGCGTTTGCCTACCTTGCTAAAGGTCTCGGGTTCTATTCCCGATGTGGTTGATATGGAATATTTATTTAAAAGGGTGTTTTTACTCAACAAATTACAACAGGGATAGAGAATACCTTAAATAAGGGAATATGAAAGTCTAGACATTTACAGGGCTTATGACCTGCCATTGGCTGGTTTGAGTGGCCACTTTACACACTGTGTAACATTCACCATCTTGCCTATGTTTGAACATCCATATTTCTTAAATTCTTCCATTTGTTGATTTTAGTGAAGTTAAAGAGCTGAAACCTTTATTGTTGTGAAGAGATTCATCTGACTGAATTATGTCGCATACTGGGCAACGCCTGAAAACAATTTCCCAATTTTTAAACTTCTTCTTGGACCAGTTGTTTCAATACAATATTTGAGGGGTGTTTTTACATTAGCATATTTCATAGTTCCTGGACTGGTACCTAAAGCATAAGACAACATCGTATCTTCATGTTACTGAAATGATCAAGATATGCTGCAAATGGTGTATCAATGCAGTGCCATATGCACCATTAGGTGCGGAAAGGTAATAATGAATGATCAAATAAAATATCTTAAATCTCAATCCAGATGCAGAAATTATTTTTGGATGTGATAATATGGGCCATTTGCAGGGCGGCTTTGTGACCTATTATTGAGTGGTTTAAACGATCGCTTTGCATTAATAATAATAAATATCTTTAAATACGCTAATAAATAAATTTAAATAAAATCTTATTCATTGGGAGCACTTCGTTGGTGGTTTTACAATCAAATCAAGAGCATTCATAATGGAGTTCTGGTACCAACCCTAATGTATGGAAGCGAAGCATGGAGTTGGAAAAAAAGGGACGAAAGTCGACTGAATGCTGTTGAAATGCGATCCCTCAGGCGAATGTGCGGAAAAACAATGTATGATAGGTGCCCTAATGTCGAAATTAGAGCAGAATGTAAGGCTGAGTTAAGCACTATCGACAAAATTAAAAAAGGTCTTTTGCGATGGTTCGGTCATGTGGAGCGAATGAATGATGAAAGAACGGCTAAAAAGATTTATGATGCGAATGTGTCTGGTTGTAGAAGTCGAGGAAGGCCGAGAAAGACGTGGCATGATCAAGTACAACAAATTCTTGAAAGTGGTCATGTGAAAAGTCGGAATAATCGACGTGCGTGCATGAGAAGATGTATGAATGTGAAGGAAGCAAAGGAAGTGTGCCAGGACAGAGTGGTGTGGCGTTCTATCCTCTCTGCCTACTCCTCCGGGGAAATGGTGTGATGGTTAGTTAGTTAGTTAGTTATCAAGAGCATATAAAATTTAGTTCCGTTTGCATGCAATGGCCTCGAGGTTTCGCTAAAGTATATTTAGAAAATCGTTCATTGCGGTTGGACATTTTAATTTTTAAAATAACTCTCGAATAATTCAGAGGTATTCACAAAGTACGATTGTACATACATATTATAATATGTACTTGTACACAGTAGGTAATGCTTATTTAAAAAAATACCTCTACTATAATTTACCGAAACAAATGGAACCATTCTTCGTGCGTAATCGCTGTCATTACAAATACTTTTTTGAGTGCGAACGTGCGGCCTCTGATCGATTTCCTCGGCCGCCAATCAGAAGCGAGCTGACCACTCCCCCCACCCTCACCCCGCCCTTTGCGGCACTGATACACACCCACCGAGTCGAGGCTAGTCGACTTGATAGCGTTCAAGCTGCAATTATTACAATACTCCGTCTATCTATAGGGAGTGGTTATGTATCGATACTTTGTCTATATTGTTTTGTGGGTCCAACAATACAATTCTCAAATTTCCCACCTACCTAACCATATTTATCGTCATTTCACACTTTTCGCTAGGTGAATACCCAAACGAAACTTAATTTTTCGTTCTTTAATTTATTTCTTAACGTGTCAAAAATGTATAATTTTTAAAACGCATTTTTGAATAAAAGTAAGAAAACCCTCTTCAGTGGGTAGGTAAGTTACAATAAATCTTTTATATAATTTGTCTGTACGTGTGATGTGGCCGTACTCCTCCTAAACGGCTTAACCGATTTAATATTAAAATCTTCAATCGAATATGTAAAACATAAGTTAGGAGCATAAATGTTTTATTCATCGATCTACCAGGGTTCTATTCGAGGAGAATGCATTTGCAAAAAAATTGAAAGATATTGTTTTTTTGTGTATTAATTTTTTTTTTTAAAAAGTCACCCTGGAGGAATATCGGATTTACTATACTGTATATTTTAAAGATTTTAAGAGTCTTTAAGTGTTTATAAAAGCCCAGTAATCAAGAATTTCACTCATAAATTTCATTTGCAAAATTTGCTAAATCAAAAACGGCATATTAGTATGTTGGCAATAAGTTATGTCACACAAGTCCACCCATCACTAATCACGAGTAATGCATTAATTAATTTTAATGTGGGTAATGCCATAGATACACATATAGTATTGTTGTCTATGCTTCTTTTCCCCTCTCCCCGATCAAGTAGCTAGAAGCTGCCGGGAAATGGGGTGACATTCGAATCGTGAAGTGACTTTGATCAGCGTATGTATTGTTCATATTTCTCTCTACAACTTGGAAATCTCGGCAATTTTTTAGCTGTTTTTTTCTTACAGTATGTTTATTATGATTATTATTTAATTAACATATTACAACAGAGATGAAGAATATTTAATAGAAGGTAATATATAAGTCCAGGCATCTACAGAGCTTATGGCCTGTCAATGACTGGTTTAAGTGATCACTTTACACACTGTGTAACATTCACCATTCTGCCTATATTTGAACATCTATATTCCTTCAATTCTTTCATCTGTTTGTGAAGTTAAAGAACTGAAACTCCTTGTCTACAAAAATTTGGACAAACTCAAAATATTGTTGATTATTATTTAAGTAATTAATAATCATATCTTTACCCTTTAATCTAATAATTTCTAATAACTTCTAATTTCTTTGTTTTGATGCAAACAACATGATTCGAACTTATTAACAGATAGACTGTTTATCTATTTGTAAGATATTTTTAAACCCTTTTTTTAAATCACGAAAGCGTGTTTAAATTTTATACATGATTTATATTTAAATGACCTTTTATGTGTTTGTAATAAAAGTAGCTTTTTTGTTTTCGTTTTTTCAAATTGAGATTGACTTTTTTATTCTATAAGAAGCGACTTTTAGCGCCCATCAAAGTCACGCCCTTTCTTAATTTGCTAATATCTCAGTTTTTTTTTCGAAATAATCATAATTTCAATACAGACACTGGATTAAAATTCCTTCACGTTGAAAATAAAATATTAAAATTAGACAACTTGGTAATCTTAGAAATTAAAAATGCGATTCATAATACCAAAAATATAATAAATAACCGAATAAACAATATTTTCTTTAGCCCCTACCTGTCTAGTTTTGAGCGTATCCATCTTACATTACCATCCTTACAAGACAAAAAGACTCGATCTATTAGTTCCATACAGAGCATAATACTGATAAAATAGGATAGAATTCATTAGTTAAGTATACCTTGATAAAGAAGCGTGTATAGCTTTGAAACCGAGCGGTAGAAAAAAATCAAAATAAGTGGTTAAAAACAAAGCTACTTTTATTTATTTTACCATAATGAATAACCACAAAGTTGGTGCTTCAAACATAAAATTAACGACATTTTTTAGTTTATGATCTCTTCAACTGCATTTGAAATAAAACGCATTCTAGTAAACTACTTGGCTCAGCGTTTTTAAATTAGGTACGGTTTAAAAAATTCAAAAGGTTATAAAAGCGTTATAAATCCCCTTTTTACAATTTTCGCCAATTTATTATTTTCTCAGTAGCTTTGAATTATATTCATATCTAGAAAAAAATACAACTTAAAAAAACATAAAAAAGATTAATGTAGGTACTTGTCGACTCGTAGATATCTAAGTATATATTTTGTTTTTTCAATAATATATAATATGAATCGGGTTGTGGTACAGTGGCTAGTGTCTCAGACTCACGGATCAAAGGTCCGTAGATCGAATCCCACTCTACCCCAACATGTTTCCCATTTTCTAACAGTGAGCTATTTACAATTCGTTGAAAATGGCCCTCAAAATTCAAAATTTGGGTAAATCGTAAAAACACAAATATTTTTTTTAAATTTTTTTTAAATCGTTGATTTTATAATAATCTTTGTTTTTTTTCACTCAAATTAACATTCGAATGAGGGAGAAACGAGGTCTGTCTTAAGACATTAGTAACATGTAAGTACAAGTTATTATTTAACTTCTTTTTCACATCCGCTCATCACCAGCAGCATGAGCACATCACCAGTTGCTTCCTGGAGACCCTATCGCCAGCCAGCACTCTCGTCTCCTCCCACGTCAATCCAGCACCTCTAAGTTCCGCCGAATAAAGTCAAAAGATCGTCATTGACGGTCTTCCAGGACGGGGTGAGCCCGCAGGTTTAAAGAACAGGCGACTTGAGTTTAGATTCTCCCAAACCATGCGTAGCACGTGTCCAAGCCAGGTCCACCGCCGCATCCTCAAGACGCTCGTTATAGGAGGCTGCTGCGTTCGTTCTCGGGCTTCAACATTAGTTATAAAATCGAACCTTTGCGAGCTCTTTGTGCATGCTTCCATCCTCAGTTATGTGAACTCCCGAGTATTTAAAGCTGTCAACTTTCTCGATCCTCTGTCCATTATTATAGACAGTCTGTTACAAGTTAGTATGTTTTAAGGCTTTGTTTTTACGGAGAAGAAAAACTAGGTAGTAACATTTCTGAAAAAACCCGATGCGTGCATAAAATATTCAAATAATATCAATTCATGCAGGGCTGTCGCATAAATGTGCCACGAATATTAGCATATTTTTTAATTTAACAAACCGTTGTCTATTCACTCATGTAACATTTGATATATTATCATGTAGGTACAAACAAATGTTTCTGCTACTAGCATTTGTTATTATTTTCTTGCTTTTAGCATTTGTTATTATTTTTTAGTTTTGGCATTTGGTTTTATCTTCTGGGTTTTGGCATTTGTTTTTATTTTCTGGATTTTAGCATTTGTCATTATTTTCTCGGATCAAGCATTTGTTATTATTTTCTCGGATTTAGCATTTGTTATTATTTTCTCGGTTTTAGCATTTGTTGTTATTTTCTGTAATTTAACATTCGTTTTTATCTTCTGTGTTTTAGCATTTGTTGTTATTTTCTGTTTTAAAATAAGCACAAGAAATGTTATTCAAGTTTAAAGTACCAATAATTTCCAAATACTAACAACAACTCATAAATTATAGAAATACTTTATTCGAGAAAATATGATTATATTTATGATTTGATTGAGACTGTGGAGGTCATCACCATCAAGCCGTAAAGTTGACAGGGCCGAACACCGTTCTGGCCCGCAACGCAAATCCCGACGCAACGTCAGCTCGGAAAGGTAATTACACGTGAATTGGTAGGTAGGTAACTTCAAAAAAAAATTTAGCTGTGAATTCAAAATCATCGAATAAAAATATTTTATTACCTACCTTAATACTTAAATATACCAATAAAAAAACACAATATTACTTCGTCAATTTTTCGGTTACCATAAATATTATTTCAAAACGTAATTTATAATTAGTGCCTACCTCCATATTGACTTAATAAACATTTTATTTAATGTTTGTTTCCAATACTTATTTTTAGCTGCTCATAACTTTTTTTTAAATGCCAGAAAGTTAACCAAAGTATAAAGATTTCACTTTCCCACAAAAAAGTTTTGCACGAAGACAGCACAAAACACAAGCGCGGAGTTACTTAAAAGAAAGTGGAGAAGTCTCGAAGTTGACCTGGTGGAAAATATTTCAAGGAAATTTCATCGGATTCCCCGTAAATGAATAAAATCAGCACCCTTAGCACCCCCAGTTTCCTGGATAATGGGCGATATTAAGTACAGAGCAGAGGGGTAGTCTGGAAAAGCAATGATCTCACAATGATCCTGTTCTCGCTTTTCACGTCAAAAGCGCCCGCGGAAAGGAGACCCTCTTTTATTCATTATTAAAGGCAATTCAGCGGGCATTAGAGGGACTGAGTCTTACTAAGGGGCAAATATTTTATTAAATTCTTTTGTTTTTGCAGAGGGATGTACCATTTACTTACTACCTATCTATCGATTTACTGACGGAAAATCACAAATGCAGCATTCTAGATTCGACAGTTCTAGTAGTTTCGTACCCGCAAAAGTGTTATTCAAAACATCAAATATCATTATTTTACCTATTTATTATTTATTCTCATTATGGATAACTTACAAAGCGCCATTTTCGCAATATACGATTTCAGGGGCCCTTTACAAAGTGATTCCATGAATATCAATTTCATTTTAAGTTCAAATTTATAATTTTAGTAAAACAATTTATTTCATCACCACATGCTACAAATTTATTCAAACGATTTAGAGAATCGGTATATGTATTTTTTTTTAAGTACTATTTTTTCGTTTATATGTACTAGTACATTTTTTATTGCATAATATATATCTTTACATGAAAACAAAAAAAAACCCATATAGGCATCGCCTGTGCGTAGGTATACTGAATCTAGAATACGTAAATCTATGGTATAGATGGTATTTAATATATCTGTGATATAGATGCATAGTGTATAAATATATATTTTTTAAAACATACAAATAAAAATTGAATTTTTCTATTCAGTTTTTTTTTTTTTAAATATGAGTAAGAGTAAGGGTTCTGAATATGATAGAGAATACATGTAAAAAATTATTAAATTAAAGTTTATTATTTAATTAGGAAAAAATACGAGAACAAATAAAAAGTTTATCAGGTGGGTTTTTAGTTTTTTTCTGAAACATTGCTTCACTCTCACCTCTGCTGGGAAAGCATTCCATACCATTTGGCCTGCGACCGCAAATGCGCGTTCACCGAATTTAGTGCTCTGATTGCGTACAGGTGGGTATAATAACTACTTATATCGCCGTAGATGTAGCTGATCTAAACGTAATACGTCTGTTAGCTAGTTTATTTGGAATGCATAGTTCTTTTAGGTATTCCGGAGCAGAGTTGTGCAGGGACTTGTATACATACTTCTGGTCCTATTTAAAATTTTAAACTCACTCTTTTATACGCTTGAACTACTGAGCTTAATAAAATTCAATATCCCAACAAGAAACCTAAGACAAAACTTACTCTTTCATACCGATAACCATAGAACAAACTATGGTTTTCATTCCCCTATGCCCAGAATTCTTAGATCTGCCAACAAACATACCAGTCTTGATTTCTTTGATAACAAGTTGTCTTCTTTCAAACGATCACTGAATCAAAAACAATTATAAACACCTCTCTCCCACTTCCACTCCCGCCAAGTCTACTTTAATACCATTGTGTCTTTCTACGTTCCTTTATAATAATTTTCAATGTATAAATATGTCCTTAAAAGTGCCAATTGGGCATATATATAAATAAATAAGCCAACGAGTTTGTATTAGACCCTCTGCAGAGAGCATACCCAGTGCAATTTTCGAAGTAGCGTAGTCTATGTAATATTATGTTCATCAATTCCACACACTAAACATATAGATCCATAACTTGTATGGTAAAATCATATTTTAACTTTATCAAGTTATTTAATCGGCTTTTTTAAATACTAGATACACACACCACAAAAGAAATATGTATACATCGAGCGAAATCTTTAAAAATTCTAGTAAATAAATTTGTACCTCAGAGGCAGACGGATGCAAATCCAAACATCAAATGTTCAAAACAAGCCTAAAGAATCTACTTTCACTAAGTAATTTCTGATAATTTATAGCATTGATTTGTATTTTCAGTATCTTAATACATTGATTCTTTCATTATGAGACATTTCTTCAAAATCAATGGACAAGATCATAAATTGGATACGAAAATCGAAATGTCTTTTCACCAAATGCATCCGTCTGCTTCTGAGAAACAAAAATAATCTTAAAGGTAGTTGAAACATAAGATAGGTACTGGAATTTCGTGTTTGATCTTGGAAAAATGTTTAAGGGTACATAATTATTAGTAGGTGTGAATAATATAATTTAATTCGAATATGATTTTCAGCTCGGGGTAACAAAAAATCACGTTTAAATTTTATTTACCTACGAACAAAAAATGATTAGGTGCGCAACGCCCTGATTCATACTTTTCTATTAGGCTCTCACATTATTGACAAAGAGTTCCATAGAGTATGTAAATAGATGATGTACGCGAAGCATAAGTTTCAAGTATAACCATACGCAGGTAGGCACCATTTTCGGATGGTCGATTTCCAATGTTCGTGTTAGTTTTATATAGGTAGTTCAGTATGGGCAAATTGGTGTAAAGATGAACTTTAATGTGATGAATCCAGAACTAGCAACCTGCTGTGGTGCAGGTGTTAATGACACAATCGGGGACTGTAAAATCGTAATATTATTCCGCTGCTCTCTAATACCGTTAAATTAGCAACTTAAAGCTATTTACAACAAAAATACGTTTTTATCAGGCTATCGTCATTGGAAGATGGACATTTCGCGGCAGAGACTCTTGACAAAAAGGTCGGAATTAGCACAAAGCGAGGCGCGGGATCACCGTTTAGTATTCAAAGCTGCAAACCTAATAAAAATAAAATCAAACGCTCTCCATCCTGTTCTCGTTAGCCTACCCAGCGCTTGGGACCACGGGGAACTAACCACTACCTGGTGCCTGCTAATGTGGGGAGGTGGAGTGACTCGGTTGGCAGTTATGTAGCAGTTTGTAGGACGAGCGGAATAATAATGTCACTAGAACCACAGCAAATTAGTTCGAAAAAGATTGGGGGATCCGGTACAGATCACTTTATCCTTCGATACATTCTAATAGGCGTAAGTATCTTTTGGTGGGCTTTGGTATGTCCTTTAATTGATGGTCGTTCTTAATTATTGATCGTATTTTATTAAAAAAAAAAAAATTAATACAGATGACTCAAATACCCAATAATAATGCCACATATCGATATGCTTTTAATCAGACTTACAAAAACTAATTAACACCTCTATTTTATTCAGATAATAAAAAACAGAGATCACAAAACCAATGTATGCTATTAATGCGAACGGTTGTATGAGTAACAGGTTTGTAAATATTACCTACAGACACATTTGGCTAATTGTTAGAAAATAAAACATACAAATAACGTGTGATTAAAATCATTCGAGTTCGGAACATTTTATTTTGAATGAAAACTTCCAAAGCAGTACATATAAAAATGTTGGAGGATACGGTGCTCACATATTATCTCACTTTGTTCTGACGATCAGCATTCTCTCGCTTTGCGTAGGAAGGTAGGTACTACCTAATCTATCTGTATCAATTTATTGAAAATAAAATTAAACCACGAGAATCAAATTAAATTATTCCTTTGTTTCTTCTATAAGAACCGTTTTATTCGTTGTTGCGAATGGAAACATGTAGGGTTCATCAAAGTCAAAAAATAGTTGTGGGCATTTGAAGCCAAGATGGCAAACTCCCGTTTTGGTGTTTTCGAGAAAACTAACAAAAACAAAACAAAGAGAGTATTAATGTTAGAAATGTTATTTTCACTGAACTTCAACTTTAAGATGAATTAGCTTTAATAGAAACACGAATTCAAAAAACTTTCTTAATATTTGTATAGCACGGCCATTTTGAAAATTTAAATCTCAAGTCGGTCATTGGTCGAATAAAATGGTTGATGGATATTGCTATGTTTACTTCCAATAACTATTTTCAAACCATCAGAAGTATGATTTTAAACTACATTTACAACTCAACTCATGATTTTTATAAAAATAAGATTTTAATCTCCAGAATTACATCATAACTAAAAAAAAATATTTTTGGAGGTTGCTATCTTTGCTTCCAATGCCCTCAGTTAGGTAAATCACAGATTTAACCTATTTCTAGAAACGGGTTTTATCGAGTTTCGTAAGAAATGTGCTTGAGCTACTGAAATCTGGTTGTGGTCCTGTGGCTAGTGTCTCGGACTCACGGACCAAAGGTCTGTGGTTCGAATCCCACTCTACCCCAACTTGATTCCATTTTCCAATAGTGAGTTATTTACAGCTCGTTGAAAATGGCTTTCAAAATTAAATATTTGTGTAAATCGTAAGAACCCAAATATTTATTTTTTCTAAAAAAAAAAAAAAAACCTAGCTACAATCGCTGTTTCGTAAGTATAGTAAATCTGTGCCGGCAACTTAATATTGCTTTTTTTTGTGTGTTCCACAATTCAGGATTTCTCTAGACCATCGGGCTTTATTATGTCTAACAACCACGGAGTAAAAATGCACTAAGAGTTGAATATATGTGGATTTTTCTGGACACGCATTCCCATTCGGTTCGGGTCAATTTTAGTCGCGGAATCGAACCACGACAGACAGCAGAAACAAAAATGTGGAGAGAGAGCACCCGAAAATGTGGCGCTGGGCAGCCACTGCTAGTACGAGGTACTGGTGATTTAATTTAAGCCGGCGCGTTCAGAAAACTCACTATGGGTTAAAAAAATGTAATGTTAATTTAATAAAATACTTTGTTTCGTTATTTTATATTTTTCAAATAATTTTTTCAAATGTTGCATTTTACTAATTACAGTTCTTCCAAGGACAAGGGGCAATTTACATTTGAAAAAATGGTTTTTTTTATAGTCAATTACTCTAGAACTAGAATGCGAAATTGTGAAGATTGTTTTAAGTATATAAATAACAAGATTTATTGTTTATCAATAAGTGTGTATACATATTTTCTCCGACATAATTTGAACTGCGCATTTTAATTACATTATATTAATTATTATTATGATGAATACATACTTGTTTAAAAATAAATACTCGTAAATAAATTATATTTTCTTAAGTAATTGTTTTTTTCTGCTCTAATCCAAAGGAGATTTTTAAAAACATTATGTAATATCTAGATTTTTAAAAAAAGTTTTCTGTACATTAAAAATGTTTTTGTGTAAGTTTTGCGATAGCGCCATCACAACACTACACTAATCGACCTATTCATGATTTGATTAAATGAAAATACCTACATATTTATAAACCAGTGTTTTTAATCCATAACTTCAAATCGTATGTATTATTATATTTTTACTATTAAGAATCGCAGCGAAATTCAGACGAACGCAGAAGCATCCTTTGTATACTGTATTACTATATCATTAGAAAATAATAAAGCAACAGTTGTCTATATCACGCTCATGAGCGCGTCTGAGCGTGAGAGAGACAGAGATTATTTTCATAATGCGTATGCCGTGCGATGTCATACCATGGGCTTATTCACAGATACTACACAATGCGTATGTGTAAGTATAGCGCACGCGCCAGCTTATAAAAGTCCACCAGTACCGGTTAGTTTAGTCAGTGCAGACTGCAGACTGTAAAAAGTGACCCTTTGTTTCCAACCGCAACGCGCCGTGATGCGTAACGGAAAAATCATATTTACGAAATCCTTTGGAAAATAATTTACATATCTTTAAAAAAAAAAAATATGTAAATCCAACAGTCTAATCCGTTTTTTGTAGTTAACTGAATAAATTAATAACCTTTTGTTTTCAGTAACACCCCGTCTTACGTTAGGGCTCTGGCGTTGAAGTTCAT
The DNA here is from genome assembly GCF_059751315.1 of Micrasema longulum. Classification (NCBI taxonomy): domain Eukaryota; kingdom Metazoa; phylum Arthropoda; class Insecta; order Trichoptera; family Brachycentridae; genus Micrasema; species Micrasema longulum. Next base: position 95,768 of record NW_028277381.1, on the reverse strand, counting down.
TTACAATGTAAGAATTTAGGTGTGTACATAATGGGCCTTACTTATAAATCGGGTATAAAGTTAAGCTTGAGAATAGTGGTAGAATAATGATGGTATAGCAAAAACGATTATTTTTTTATTTTGTTTATTCAGAAAAACAACAGCAATACAAAAAAATATACACAACATTATAAAAAAAAACATAAAATAAAGCCAAATCAGTTTTCCACATAAATACAATTACAAAAATCCAGTTCAGATAGATATAATTCATAAAAGTACATGTGTGCGAGTATTTTTTTTGTGTGAGGATGCGTGTGTAAAAAAGTGGAGTGTGGTTTTGGTAGGTATGTAAATATGTGTGTGATTGTATATGGGTGTGAGGGTAGGTTTAGGGACAGGGTGGGTGTGTGTTTGATATGAGTGAATAGAAACAACTTAAATTTATAATGTAAAAATATATTTTTTTTATAAAGAAACATATTTTTTTTCAAATAATAGATTTTTAATTTTGGTTTTAAAAGGGAGTTTACTGCAGTTAAATTGAAAAAAAAAAAATAATTACGCGTCAAGCGAATCAGAGGAGAGTTCTGTGCATATAAACCTTAACTTATAAATATATAAATATAAACCTATTACTTATAAACCTCGCATAGAATTAAACTCGGTTTAAATCTGGGATAGCGACCATAGAAACTTATACCTGCACATTATATGGTATAACGCTAGAATAAGCGCGCGATCTGTCAAAAGTCATATTTTTCGGTAATCAAAAAGGATAGTTGATCAGTTTTTTTTTCATTTTAACAATTTCGAAGTCCTGCGACCTTCTCAGTGCGATTCAAGTGATTTTCAATATTTATTAAAAATAATATCTGAAATGTTATATGTGTGTATGTGTTTTAATTAATTGTGATGAAAAAAAGAAACACCAACAAATTATAGAATTCTTTTTAATCTATCCTCTTCTTCCTAATTTTGATTTCTTTTTCTAACTGTTTTCTCCGTGTTTATTCTCAATTACACTTACAGTCGTCTCGATTTGACTTTGACGTTTGTTTGTGTTGTTATAAAAGTTACTGCGCACGCGCACATATCAGTGTTAACTGTTTAAAAAAAATAAGCAGGAAATAACCTGTGAATTGTTATTCTGGGTAATAAATATTTTTATAAGTAAGCTTTTTTTTATACCGGTTGTAAATAGTTAAGCCGGGCATAGTTATTTCTTAATATAAACCTTGTATAAGGAAATCTAATAAGTAAGGCCTAATATTTAAAACTCAATTTTAACGTTTGCACACATTTAAAGATATATTATAATATTATGTAGATGGTGTATTCTTTTAATCCAAAATTCATAATGTAAAAAAGTCTATTTTGTATTACTAAAAAAAGAAACGTGTTGCGATGTCATCAATTAAATTTATTAAACTGAAATTTACAACTTAAAACAAGTTTAGGATGAAAATAAAGGCATTTACTAAATACTACATATATTGAACTGTTCAAGCACATACGAATAAATACATAAATAGGAAGTTACATAAATAGTTTGCCTAGATTTGATTTGATTTATGTATTTTAATTATCTATTAATCATCGTGGAAACCATAAATTGACCACAATTTGATGTAATTTTTAGACATTTATTGGTTTTCAGAGGTATCGATGGGCTGCAAATTTATGCATGCGTACTTATTTTATTTATATACTCTTCAAGAACGTGAAAAAATTGTATCGATCTTTTTGCGGAATAATTCGTCGGTGATGTTGGTGCAGCGAGAATTTAGGCGCCGATCTCTCGGTCGTCTGACACCAACCGGGCAAACACTACGGCGTTTAGCCGCTTGCCTAGAAGAGTGTGGCACAACACATAATGCTGCCAGGTCTGGCCGGCCCCGAAGCAGCCATATCCTGAGAATATCGTGGCTGTGGCTGAAAATATCGCAGAGGACCTCGGAATATCGACTAGACGACGTGCCGCACAATTGAGCATCAATAGGCGGTATTTACAGAGAATCTTGGTAAAAGCCTTGAAGATGTTCCCTTACAAAGAGCAAACAATGAATCAGCTGCTAGCTGTTGACCACCAAGTGCGTGTAACCTACACTCGAGTCATCCAAAATCTCAACCACGAGGAAGACAATTTTTTATCGAAAATCGACATTAGCAACGAGGCCCATTTCCATCTCTATGGGTATGTAGAAAAGCAAAATTACTGCTTCTGGGACACTGAAAATCCTCGTTCAACCTGCGAAGAACCATTACACCTGCTCAAAGCTAATGCATGATGTGATGTTTACGCTAGGAGCGTCATCGTGTCTAATTTTTCTAAAACGCTGCGAGCCGAACGACAACTTTGAACGACAAACGCTACAGAGACATGCTCAATGACTTTCTCTTTCCTCAATTAGATGAATTGGGATTGGAAACATGTGGTTTCAACAAAATGAAGCAACGGCGCAAACTACACTAGCCACAACCAATATTCTGAGGGCTGCTTTTCCGGGTAGCCTAATCTCTCGTTTTGGCGATTTGCACTGGCCGGCAAGATCGCCAGATTTAACCGTTCCAGTTTTTTTTTTTTTTTGTAGGGTTACTTGAAGTCATGGGTTTATGTCAACTAGCTTCAGACTCTTGAAGCTCTCAAAGAGAACGTTCGTCAAGAATACGAGAAACTATCGCCGGAAGTTCTGGAAGGAGTGATGGAAAATGCCCGCATGGTCGTCAATTCTGGCGGCGGCCACTTGGCTGATATCATTTTCTTGACTTAATGGAAAAAAAATTAAGACATCAAATAAACATAATTCAAAAGCAGAACCATTTTTTTCATTCAAAAAAAAATACAGCCAAAGAACTTCGGTTATAACTTTGCGCCACCTTGTAGAAATAATACTCTTTTCACACTAAACTTTACTTGTTTTTCTTAGCGTAGATAACTTATTTTTTTAAATATTTAAATACTTTACGCCATTGGCTTCGCCCACACTATAAATAGAAAGTAGGTAGTAGGTACCTTGTTTTTCTATTTCGTGCCTTAACTAGATACTTATTTGTTTTTATATTCAGATTTTAGATTATTTGAATTTCCCGTTGCTTTAATGTCCACATATGATCTTTATACAAATTTGTTTTAAAACCGATTTTTTTTTAGAAATATCGATTTTAGTGATGTAAGTTATATAATATAATAGCCACTATTTATATACTCTTATTATCAAAAGTATCGACATGTCCCTGAGTATCTACCTACCAACCTACGTACACATATTATTTTCAGATAGAACGAATACAAATAGCAATACCTACCTATCTAAAAAGCTGGCCTCGTGGTGTAATGGTCAGCGCGTTAGCCTACAATGCAAGAGGTGTCGGGTTCGATTCCCGACATGGTTAATTTGAAATATTTATTTGAAATTATTCTTCCAGACTAGAATATTTAATAGTCCCTGGGCTGATAGGTACTTGAGGTTTAAGACTGATCCTCTTACCTTCATGTATAAACAATGATGAAGATACTTGGTGTAACAATGCAGTGCCCTATGCACCATTAAGTGCGGAAAGGTAATGATGATGATCAAAAAGTAGGCATGAGACGGATTTTATTTTTAGCAAGAATCGAATTGTAATAAAAACATTTTTGTCTACTTAACTACTGTAATAAAATGTGAATTAATGGGTTCATCAAACAAGAAAAAATCATTCGTGTAGGCCTATTGTTTTATGAAAATCTGATAAAAAATACCCATGCAAAATTTCGCGTTCGCTGGAGACATTAAAACAAATGGAGTTAAGAAAAACAAAATAATAAAACAATACAAGTATTATGACTATCGTAAATGCCAAATTAACATAAAAAAAACCTTAGACTTCAGCATATTTTTGCACTCAGATAGGTACTCAGTCATGGTTAGTAGGTAGAAAAAATATAATAGCAGCTATCTATTTCTAGTAGTTATAAGGGCCTTGCTTATAAAAATGGTATAAAGTTACGCCTAGGAATATTGGTAAAATAAAGATTATTATAGTAATCGAATACGGATGGTATTTATTTATTTATTTAAATCTTAAACTAGGGCACACATATCATACATATTGTTATGTGTGTTCTAATAATAACATTGCAAATATAGTTATTTTATAAATTGTTTATCACATATGTCTTGACCATTATTTTGAATTTTGATATCTTTTTTTCTTCATAAATATTTTTTTCCATTTCGTAATACTTTTTAATTGCTTTAAATAAAATTGAATTTTGTGACTTTGCCTTTTTCCTAAATGGAAGTCTAATTTTGTTCTTTTCTCTAGTATTGTGATCGTGTTCATGCTGGTTCCGATCAATTTTTTTCCAAAATTCTGTTTTTTTATTAGAGTTTATAATTTTATGAACAAATATCATTGTATTGTAAAATATTCTTTGTTTATATGTTAATAATTTCATTTCATTTACCATCGACTTTACCCTCGTGTATGTGTTTTTTTTTCAAAATCATTCTGAAGGCTTTATTTTGTAATACAGTTAGTTTATCTATGTTTTCTTTGTTTGATAAAAATAAAATGCTACTACAGTTGTTAACGTGTGGTTCAATAATTGCTTTGTAAATAGTTTTGCAAGAGTCCTTATCAATAAATCTTCTGATCCTTCCCGAAATTGATAATTTTTTCTGCAATCTTATTTATTACCATCTTAGCGTTTTGGTGAAATGTAAGTTTTGAATCCAACATTACACCTATATATTTAATTTCAGTGACTTCATTAAGTTTTTCATTTTCTATTCTCATCCGTATTTTACCATTATGCCTAGTCGTAACTTTATGCCAGGTTTATAAGTAAGGCCCCGTATGTTTGCCTATACTACACATTTCTGCGTTTTTGAAGATAGCTGCTACCGAACGAATTCCTGCATTCAGCAAGTAAAAACTTGCCGCTGTTGGAATTGATTTTTGAAGTGGTTGGAATGTCAGTTGGCTGACTTCAATATTTATTCTAACCTGAATTCACAATTCCGTAGTACGTCATTGTTATACATTCCTGCGTAAACTTTACTGTCACTTTAATTATTCATTCTCACCATCGATCTTGCTGCATCCGTAATGAATTAAAAAAATATTTAATATATTTTGATTACTATTTATTTAACATTTATGAAAATTCCTTGTAACGGTTTAAGCGTTTTTTTTTTTGTATTTTGTTTTATTTAAGAAGGCTCAACAGAAAATAAAAAAGGAAAAATAATAAAACCCACTAAACCGCGAAACCGGCTTGTTAGCAGGTTTCTTAATTTTCCTTTACAAAGAAAAAAGTCAAAGAAACACTATAAATTTAAAAAGTTATATGAACATTATTAAGAACTAAATGCATACGTATTTTTATCACGAAATTTAGTTACAAAAATTTAAATAGATGACTTTTAACTTTAAAAAATAATCAATATAAAGCCTTGTTACATATGAGTCATTTACTTTTTTTTTCTTAAAAGTTTTGTCAACATTTTCTTTTAAGATCGGCTTAGGAATCTCATTGAAAATTTTATTTATTTTATTTTTATTTGATTTTATTTCTTTTTTTTTTTTTTTTACAGGCACCCTTGCTTTTTTCGAAAATTGGGTACCTCTTTTTTTATCTTTATTTAGCTGATATCCTTTTTTGTAATAATTCACAGGTCACAATATTGAATTAATTTACAATCTTTGCCCGCACTCTTCAACTTCCAAAGTACCGCAGAGGTCGAATTTCGTTCCATTCTTATTTGTATATTCTAAAAGAAAAAAATATATATACATATATATATGTAATAAAAAAATATTTAATAAAAAAACACTAAGCCACAACTCTAACAGATATGTTTTTATTTATATCACTACAGAGATGGGTAGAATTTTTGTTTCAAGATTATGGATATTCGAGTGTTTACAGGGCTTATGACCTGTCATAGGTTGGGTTCAAGTGGCCACTTTTATGTAGATACTACAACATTCCCCATTCCGTTTATTAGCGAATATCCATATCGGTGACATTTTTGGTTTTTGTATATATGTCATGAAACAAGGAAAGCTTTCGCTAGCGCGTTTGGAGCGCCATCTATGTATTTGATATTGAGGTTAAGTATTAAAGCAAATTACTTTATTTATGTAGCTAAGACTCTATCCGAGTTAAATTAATTACTAGTAATCGCCTGCAGATGACTCTGCAATTTAAAGTGGCCACTTGAACCCAACCTATGACAGGTCATAAGCCCTGTAAACGCTCGAATATCCATAATCTTGAAACAAAAATTCTACCCATCTCTGTAGTGATATAAATAAAAATATACCTACTCCCCCTTGGGATAAAACCCAGAATTGTGTGTGTATAAATATGTAAATATATATACACATACCAAAAATAATATTGTGTAAACAGATATGTTATTCAAATGGACTATTGAGCTTGATTTTCCAAACAATTGTCTGATATATTCTGCTCCTTATCGTCATTATGTCCCTATCCGCACCAGATGGTGCATAGGTTACTGCACTTGTAAACCAAATATAGAATTTTTTATAATTTTTACGTATTGAATATATGTTTGTAATGTATATGTTATATTTAAAATAAATTATTGAATTGAATTGAATTGATTTGAATATATTGATGACCCGTTACACAAACGTACGCTAAACAGTCTCACGCTTCAGGCGCCAGTCCAGGAACAATGAAATATTAAAGTGTAAAACCACCTTTCAGAATCCATATTACATATTGACTTTCATAACTGCTATGAACGGCGAACGGTGATTTTATTTACAGGTAAGCTATAAAAAAATATAATTTATTTGTATCAACATAGTAGGTACATAATAAAATGTAATTATATATTATAATTAAACAATAAATTGCTATTTTTTCTGTGATTCTGTGTGATTCAAAAACTCTCATCCATGAAATCAACTCAAACGACGTAACTTTGTGATATATTATATTGTGTAGCCATATTATCCATTAATTTAACACATAACTCATATAAAAGTTTATGAAAAATAGCCCAATTAATTCAGTTAGTATTAGGTATTCTCATTACGATTGAAATGTCAACTGGCCGATTTGTTCCAGAAATTAACAATGCCAAAAACGACCGCGTCGAGCGCCACATGTGCTGCGAGTCATATGTCAAAAGATCTCAAAGAAAATAGTCCTTAAAAAATAAGTTAAGAAATACTGTTTTCCAAATCTAGAATCTTTAAAGAATTTGTGTAATCTGCAAGTTTACTCTTGGAGAGAAATCCTGCCACTGGGTTTAAAATGTTCAAAATATAGTGCACTTATTTGTATGAAGAAATAAGCTGGAGTAATCGGCTATTTCTCTGGCTCATTGCTGGCGCTGGGCGCACTTTATTAATATTTTTATTTGTATTTGCTGAAAAATACAAATGGTGGCAATAATTCATAAGAAATACTAATTATCTGTTTGTTTTTCTGTAAATAAAGTTACAGTAAAACATTATTATGGATAGTCAAACATAATGGTAAGCTGCGCATAATCGCTTATATACATGGTTCGCCCCTGCTTCAAAGGAACCTGAACCCGGGACCTCAAATTTGGTGGGCGAACTATCTAACTATTACATTACGAGGCGGTCTTATCTGCAATCGATTTCCTGTATCAGAATTTTCACCTAGCCATCGAGTCGGAAACACTCTTTCCGGATTATATTTCTATTTCACACACAGCGCTGTATTTTTCATCAGTTCACACGAAAAAGGTTGTGCTCTCAGGTATGTACTCGTAACGGGGTGCGTACATGGGTTTCATGTAGTTATTTAAGTGGGGGTTCCATCTGAACTCTAAACGATGGCGTCGTGTCACGCGTCGCATGAAATGGCACGAAGGAATAGGGAAGTTTATGGGGGAAATTAATGACAGCAATGGAGAATATCTTACCAGCCATGGAGGGGTAGCCGGAGTACGCAGCGGCGTCCAGCGCATGCGCGTGGCCGTGGTGCGCGCCGCTGGCCTGCTCGTGTAACCTGCAACGTGACGCGCTGTTATTGTCTGTACTCGGAGTCATGCGGCGCTTGTAGCGCTCGGCGGTCGGAGTCCTACCTGGAGGTGTGCGATGCTGACCAGTCTACCGGGGGCTTGTACTGGGCGTGGTGAGGTAGTCTGGTAGGAAGTAACAACCCTCCGTACTGCGCCATCGTGTTGTGGTGGTGGTGGTATTCGTGAACAGCCCTAAAAATATAAAAACTCGTTTAACCACACCGGAACTGAAATATTAAGATACATAAAAGGGGTATTAGAGTAGGTCTGGTTCATTCAAATATTTAATAAACCATTGCTTATGTGTGAGTGACAACGTTTTCAAATAAAATATTCTAGTGCGTCTACTAACGCAAACAAAATTTGTATGTTTACTTAAACACATGAACATTCGAATGCATAGTAGGTATCTGTATTTCTAAATAATGTTTATTTTAATACTTATTTCGTACCTATGGAAATAGTTCGGATTCCCAGAATTATAGTTTTCTGGGTACCGTGCACCTAAAATTACTCTTACATAATTTAATTCGATTCTTTCATGTATGGTAAGTCAATAAAAACGTGAGTATTGTACCCAATTGAACATCTAAAAGTTCCTCTTAAAATCACTATTGGTATAACTTATACTTGCGTCTTAATACCTAGAGGTTGAATAATATTCATGAATAACATTCACTAAACTGAAACTCTTTCAGTAAATGTTTCTCAAAATGTAATGCCTCTTGTAAGTTTATTTAAATATGATTTTGAAATGCATTTACTTTACGGAGATTAAGTTGACCTAGCTAAATTTAAATGCTAATTTACCTATGGTGGTGTGCAGCGGCGGTATACTGCTGGTAGTGCGAGGCCCAGGGGTCGTGCGCGGCGTGCGCGGCGTGCGCAGCGTGCGCGGCGTGCGCGTGGTAAGGGTCCGCGTACAGCTCGGAGGCCGTGGGTGCGGGCTGGTACTGGCTGTTCCAGAACGAGGGAGGAAAGTTTCGGGAGGACATGGGGGATGATTCTGAAAAATAAAAAGATATTTTCAGTGTTTTTGGGTTCATGTTCATATTACGGATATTATTTAATTTTTACCTAAAAATACTGATAATTCGTTAAAATATGCCACTATAAAAACTGTTTTTAAACGCTTAATGGAACCTTTATATTATATTGTATTTTTGAGATTTTTTTTACAATGCAATCACGCTACTATCCATGATGATTTCTTTTCATTTACATATTACAATTAGATTAAGAATATTGCTTTTCTTAAATTTTTCAACTTTGATTTCTCCTTTGAAAATTGTGACTCGCGAAAATTTTATCAATTAGATTGAAAAAAACTAAATAAAGATTGGTTCTTACAATCAAAATCCAATTCCACCATGAAATTTCAATAGAAAAACCCAATATTTGATACATAATTTGCATCTTTATTTTAACGAAATACCTATTTATTTGCTAAACTGCTTTTGTTTTCGAGTATTGCTACATACCACACACCAATGGCCCGCATGTGTCGGGAATATAATATATACTGCCGAAACAATAAAATTGTCATTTTTCATGATACTTTCTCAGCTTTTGCGAATCATCTCTTGGTAATAAATTTTATTTAATAGTTACTCATGTACAACCTATTTTAAATATGTATTACATCTTAATATATAAATCTATTTTGTGTAATTCTATAATTGAAGATATATATGCATGTAAAATTGTATCAACGAATGCTTTTAAATTGTATGTTTTTTAGTATGAATCTTTGTTGAATAATCTAACAAAATAAAATATTTAAAAAATAAGAATTATTTATTTTATTTTTACACTTTATATACATATATGTACAATTTATAAACATATAAGGGCGGGCATATTGCTTAAAGGAAATTTCTTCCTACCTCCCCAAACTGTTCAGTTTGAGAAAATTACAAGTACCTGGACATATTTTAACAAAATACAATTTTATATTACAATTGAAAACAAAAATTGACTAAAAAGATTACACATATAATTTTTTTCAAAAATAAAACAACAAAAATTAACCATAAAAATTACACTATACTTTGAAGAGAGGTTAAAGGGTGAAAAGGAGAAGGAGAACGGAACAACTCTAACATTTAGATTGTGACATTTCAATCGTGATTTAAATTGTAAATAAAGAAGGGGCATCTCATTAATAAGCATTACCTGCCTCTATAGAAAATAAAACAGAGTAGCAGAGCACTTTCTATCGATCAGAAATACGAGTGGCCATACAGCCCTGCTCACATTAAAAGTCGTATCCGCTGAATTGCAAATTTTTAATTAGATAACTGTTTTGTGCTTTGCCGATTTGATTTCATTATTATTTTTTTAAGAGAGAATATCTCATATTTGAGAATCAGAAATGGATTTTTTATTTAGTAAATATGTGCAGCTATAAAATATCCATTACAAAAAAAACGCCTAACATTTTTTTTCAGTTAAGACATTTAGGCTTAGCAGGGCAGTATAGAGCGAATATGTTCCTCCCTTATTTCATTAGAAGCTTCTTGAATAATAAAACGTGCTGCGAGCGAGTACCGACTACGATTAGTAGATACATGTCTATAGGCAATGTAATAAACTTTAACGCGCTGCCTTTCATTCATTGCAACAAGAAAGGAAAACATTTTTAAGACGCATATGGAAGTCTAGGCATTTCCATGGCTTATGACCTGTAGTTAGCTGGTTTAATTTGCCACTGTGTTTGCGACAATTTAATTACACACTGTGTAACATTCACCGAATGTTTAAACATCCACATTTCCTCAACTCTTCAACATCTGTTGACTTTTGTGAAGTAAAAGAGCTGATTACCTAATGAAAAATGAATTTTTGGAATGAGAAATCATCCTTCATGGGATGAATTGCCAAAAAACAAAGTTGGAATGCTTGCTCTTCCATTTGTTGTATTAAACATGCGGTCAAAACTGAAGAACGAAATTTCCTTATAATTTTAAAACTAAATCATTAATGATTAGAGGACCACTCCCGCTTATTTTATTTGATCTTTTTATCAATCTGTTTCATTAGTTTGATAAAATAATTTATTAGATAAGTACGAGTTGGTAACCACTTATTATTTTTAACTACACCAGTCTGACAATGTCGGTTACGACGAAACCCGGTCACCGGTAAAAAAAATAAATAATAATTATAAATAAAAGTGGAAATAAACTATATACGTATTTTTATTATTATTTTTAATTAGTTATGCTTTTAACTTTATTATTTTATTTTATTTATAAAAGGTAGGTACTGTATTATTTTTAAAATTGTATTTATTTTTAAATACAAACATATGTACGGGTTAAATGGTTATAAATATAAACTATAAAAAATGAAAATATATCAAAATAGTAGGGTCTGTAATCCAATAACATGTATTCACTAAAAACTTTAATCCCATGGAGTTGGGACTTTTGTCTCAAATAATGTGTAATAAACTGCATGTATGTAAATAAACAAATTAATTATGCTAAAATAAAGCAACCGCGGTTTAAACTAAATAATTAATAAATAGACTACATATTGAAATAAAATAAATATGGACAAAACAAGGAGATAGAGGGAAAGAAAAGACGGAAATTGATGAGGAGTGGTGAAGGATGAATGAAAGAAAGTAGGAGGGGAAAATTGCATTTGATTTGATGACGACAAATAAAGAGGAAAAAATACAAAACGTATATCTTCTGTTATTGTGAATTAAGCCTATTAGTTTTCTTCTGTACCTATTATATTGAGTGTTAAATATATCAAGACTTTTGAAATTCTTGTTAAATGTTTCACATATACGAGGGATGGTGGAATGTATCCAATGATTAGTTTTAGATTATAATACATTTAATTAAATCGTTACATATCGTCGTTACACATCAAATATGGGCCTTGTGACTCGGAGCACATTCTGAGAAAATCATAAATATGCGACTTTTTGGCATAAAGTAATTAATATTTTAAAAAAATATATTACTAATTGAAAAACACTGTATTTTTCCTACTTCGTCTATACACAGAAGTGTTATTTTCAGTTAAGTTTTTTATTTTTAATCGTTTTTATCGATTTTCTCAGAATGTGCTCCGAGTCACATAGCCCATATTGATGTACAACGACGATATATTATGTATCATTGATTTTATAATTATGTTCCGACTTGAAATAAAAGTTAGTACAAACAAATGAACTTTTGTGATTGTTTCAAACATTTTTACTTCGGTTAAGACAAAAAATAATTAATTAAAAGATAATAATATGTTTATAATTCATATTCAAAATGGAAATCAAACCAAACAAATCGGTAAGTCGTGACTACACTTAAATAAACTGAATAATTAGTGCATAGAAAATTTATTTTAAACATTAGCAAGTTTAAGTCAATTAGTTTCTGATGGAAAAACCGATTATATTCGAATACACCATAAATGACATACTGTTCGAATAGGTGAGCGAAATAGAAGACACGCGTTTGATGTTAAACTAGATTTTGTTAATCATATTAACAACATAACAAACAAAACCATTAAAACATTAGATTTCTTGCTTCGCATTGTCAAATACTTTAATTCAACGAGATAAATATTTTGTGTGTAGCACTAGTTCGTAGTCAGTTAGAATATAATTCTACTGTGTGGTCTCCTCAGTATAGAAAATAGAGAGAATTCAAAGAAAGTATTTGAGATATGTACATTTTAAATTAAATATTCCCTTAGATAACATAAATAACACGTTTCAATTGATACTATAAATTTAATTTTATTAGAAGATCGTAGAAAAATAAATGACAAACTCTTATTTTAAATTTTAGATTCAGAGCTCGATTGTTGTGAACTCCTGAAATTTATAAACTTCAAAATACCGAATCGGGTTACTAGAAGTACTGAGTTGTTAGCAACTACATAGGTAAATCTATGCACGACACTCCGATTCCGCGTTTACATTCCTTACCAACAAATTTACTTGTGATATCAACATTTTTAATACAACAATTATTATTTATTTTAAAACGTTCTTAAATACATTGTTTAACGCTAATTATTAAAGTCGATACAAAACATTATTCTTTATGCGATTTTTTCTCTGTTTTTGATGTGCATTATTATTATCCAATGCTCTTTCTGAAATATTTTTTCTAATATTTTTAATATGTGTACCACATATATTATTATCTTATCCACTAACTGTAATTTAATTTTTGTTGTTTATTTTAAATATTAATTTGTTAAAACCTTACTTTTAAATAAAATTTTTAAAAAAATACAAATTGCTTTTAATTCTATCATTTTTTTTGTTTCTTTATATACAATACCTACTGTTATTTTTTTCATTGCATATTTTTATACTAAACTATTAATGTTAGGTACATTACAACTATATTTTTTCTCTTTTTTATAACGAAAAGTTTTATTTTCGATTTTGCATTGCAGTTTGATTTTTTGGTTTCTTCATGTCTATAATAAAAATATTTTGTTATTGTTAAATTTTAAAATTATTACTATGTTTGTTACCGGTATTTTTTTTGTAAATGCCCTTAAAGCGTATTGTAAAACTTTTCTTATTAAAGTCTTTCGAAAAAATAAAAGGATGTTTACATGTGTATATTTTTATTGATTCCTGTTAAATGTAAACTTCAATTATTAAAAAATTAATGTTTCTAAATTAATGGTTTTCATCCATATCTACACCAAACAACGAGATATCAATAACAATAATGGGAATTATTTCAATTGACGCAGGATACATTTAGTAAAATGTGGTAGTAAAAGAGTGATCATATCTCGAGGTCCCAAGTGATGTGTTCCTCGGGGTAACGTGACAGCCCCGGAATGCGATAGGCTGCCGGATAAGCGGCCAGTATTGTCCACGTGAAGTTAACGTGTGCCACGGAATTCCCTGGCCGGTGACAGTAGACGGGTCACGGGAAACGGGACACGGAGCCGCCAGCTGTCACCAGACCCCGCGGGAGGGACCTTATCTGCCCTAGTCTCTAATACCATTCCCGCGGAATCCACAATTCCCGAATTCCACACCGATTCCCTGGAATATCTAAATTAGAAAAGTAGCTATTCGATAGCTGGAATTAGGCAGGTGGAGATTCCAAGTCGCCGCGTGTTCGTATACCTAATCATATGACTCTTGTTACTAATGAGTGGCAATTAATAGGATATGAATAGCTGGCGGTAGCGGTGGGCGATGCTGGCTGATGGCTTAAACGGACGAAAGACGATGGGTGTCCATTTTCTGCTTGGTTTCAGATACAAAACGCCATACAAACCGCCTTCTTCTGACGAGTTTTCTGTGGTTTCCTCTTGAAACAGGTCACAGCCGAAACATCTTACCGATCCTTACATAAAATAACGAAATAAAGCTTTTCCTTAAAGTAAATATTTTTAAGTAAACAAATAAATAACTATCGCTTTGAAGTATATATTAACCTTGTACATTACAAGCAAGGTAAAAGAATAATACAACTACATATAAATAAAAAAAAATTAAAAAAAAGATACAAAACGCCAGTGCACCGACGCAACACCTAATCAATACACGATTACTTGGAGAATACCTACCGAAAGTAGTAAATATGTACCTGCCATTTATCGTATAATTTATTTTTGTGAAAATTGTGTGTAGGCCGTGTAGGCACACGCAGGACGTAGTTTTTTTAGCGCTATTGTGTCCACGAAATTTAATGCTGGGAATGATTTTAAAAAAATATTAAGTGATACCTGCAGGAGCGAGGCAATTTGTATACCTTGACAATTTTTTTATTACGCACCTTCTCCAGAAGATGTTACTTTAAAAAGTAATCAGTTGGGCATCTTTATTCATTTAAATAAATTCCACCTTATATTATATTGTTTAGCATGTTGGACTAACGTAGGCAGGTACCTTAAGATTTCGGGTTTAATTCCCGATTCAGTCAAAAATTAAATATTGAAAAATGCTATTATCATCTTGTTTTTGGAATATATCAATTACCGAGAAAATCTGTACATTAATACGTAGAAGTTCAGTGCTACGGAAAAATGGTTAAAAAAAACATTTTTTTTACACGCGGTAAAAGTTACAGCATTTAATTTTTCGGCGAAGCTTCTCGAAAATCTATTAAAAAAAATATTATTTTGAAACGTCACAAGTTATTGTGAACAATAACTGATCAATTAAAGCGTCGTTATGATTTGTGATAGATTTCCGGTTTCCAGTTAGCCATTTTTTTCAAAGTTTAGTGTATTTTGACAGCTACGGGGTTCTACTTTTAAATAGCAGCACAATTCACCGAAAAACTTGTTACGTCACGGGCGGAAAAATTTCAAAATCACAAAACTGTAAAAAGTCATAGCAATGACAATACCATACATATATTTTTCTTTAATTGGCTTAATTTGATAGTCTAGTTAAACAGAAATAAAACACCGAACTTCCTCATTGAAATAATCGCTTCATTTTTTGCCTCCAACGGGCGTCGGAATGACATTTAGTTTCTCTGTTCAGAGAAATTGCTCGGCCATCATCAGGTAACAAGCGCAATAAATTCCGCCATCGCTAAACCGATTGATAAATGAGCCGAAACTTGGTTTCACACGGTGCGGTGTGTAATTTGCATCCAGCTTGATGCTGTCTCGCTCTGGCGGTAAGGAATCTGTGACATCATCGGACCGCGGTTTTGGGGGGACTAGGAGAAGAGTAAAAGAAGTCTCTGTAGGCTGTAGGGTCCTATGGGTCAGTTCTAAAAACTCACAAGATTTTTTTTTTCTCTCACGGTGTTAGCTTTTCCTATAATATTTTATGGATTCAAACATTTTGAAAACAAAAAATGTGATATACGGTGATTGTAATATGGGATTTTCTTTTATCTGGAAGCTGATATACGGTATGATATTTCATTCACTACACTGTATAAAATACTCTAAAAATTCATAGTAAACGTTTTTTATTTAATCATAAATGTTTTACATACATTTTACAATTTTTTATTTAACGTTTCTACCTCTCTATTTTTTTTTAAGCCAATCAACAGGCTTTTAAAAGCCCTAACAGATTGGCATTATTGAGTATTTATTATAAAGTAACACTTATACCCGTATGTAGGGACAAAACTTAAGGTGAGGAAAGTACATTCTAATTTTATATGCAGAGAATAACCCGAAGGTGAGGACAATGGAATGTACTTTCCTCACCTTAAGGTTTGTCTCTGCATACGAGTATTAATCTAAACAATTTTAGATTTACAAAGGTATAATTATGGCATAATCTAGGCGGACATGGCAAGTGTGTCATCGCGAATCAGGAATGACAACACCGCTTGCTTCTTGAATGTTTGCTTTCGCTGTAGGCACACATCGACAGTACCGTTTAGTTAGATTTCGTTTACTGTTCTTAGGATCTTTGGCAGAGGGGAAAAGAATCCCATGTAAGTTTTATAATTTCCCACGGCAAAGACAGGATTGGTACGCAAGTTACGGCGAGGTACGTTAAGGTTTATCTGAGCAAGGATATCATGGGCATCGATACAGTTAGATATTAATTTGTGCAAGAATATCAAACCATATTCCTTCCGAATTCTAAACTAAAGATGTGAAATAATAGTTGATTATGAAAGTATTTGATCCAATTCTAAATATTAACGATTTTTTCAATTTACGTTGCACCGATTCAATCCGCGTTATATGAATATTATAATTAGGAGACCATATTATAGAATTAAATTCAAGCAAACTACAAACAAATGATTTATACAATTTAATTGTAATTTTCGGGCTTTCGAATGGTTTAGATTTTCGCAAAATAAATCCACATATTAAAACTGTGATGCAGCTGTATGCCCGTGTTCAGAAAGAGAGTTCGTTTTACAATGATTTATTTTGCACCTTTTTTGTAATATTTATGTTAAAACATTTACAACAAATATTTTTGCGAGTGCCCATATTTAATTATAAAAATCGATCGATACTGCATGGAAATTAGAATGAAGTGGGTTTTATGTGATTCTTTCATTTGAAATTGAATAGTTTTATATTTTCGGATTGTTTTATTTCTAAAGGCAATGAATTTATTAAAATATTTTTTTCCCGAGAAAGAATAGTAACTTAGTGTTTGCACTAGTTTTGCACCAAATATTAGATCAAAGGGATTTTTACTTCGTAAATTTTGTGAAATATTGACTTTATTCTATTTGAAAACCTGTATTATATATTCTTGTTTAAAAAAATTCCTCAACTGTATTTGCACAAAATTATTAGAAAGGTTTATGGTCATTCGGTTGTACATAGGAAGTAAGTACTACTGACTTTTCAACAATAATAGATGAACCAGAGATTCAGTCTGTTTGTATAATATACTCATATAAGGGTTAATTTATTTTTATTTTTGCTGTATTTGTGTGCCTGTATGAGACTTACAAACCTAAAATGCATCTCTTATGTATTGCTTTTTTTCTATTCTTCACTGTTTTACAATAAATCTTATATTCTTTTTAATAATTTAATTCATTTAACGCAATAGCCCTTGTGAGGTTACCATTCACTCCATACTGCGATAAAACAACTCTATCAACTCTATTAAATGCCTTTTGTAGATCGAAAAGAGCGCTGAAAAGTTTCTGGTGTGAAACAATGGGCAATATTTAGAAAGTAAATAATTACAAATTGCAAATATGGCTAATGGCTATTAACGCTAGTACTGGCTGGCTGGCTATTTGCATGATGCGAGTCAGGGCGGATGAGGAGGTGGACGAGTTCCAGGTTCCCGTGGGTAGTAAGACGAAGAATGTCGGTCCAGAGTTCCCACACTAATGAAACAATAATTTTTTCGTTTGTCCTAGACGCTAGTCGCTACCTTTGTCGTTTTGTTTTTTACGATGTCGCGGCGCTGGGCTTAAAGGAGCCGAATGTTTTCCCCGACGACGACAGCCCATCGCGCATCGTACCCCGCCCCCGCCCCCACCACCGCTCCCGCGGCATTCGGACTAAATCAAAACCCTATCGGAATCAAAATCAGACACCGCCAGCATTGGTCATAGTCCATACTCCATACTCGACAGTCACTAGTCACTAGCCACATGACACACGGAGACCAGGCGACATCCGATAATAAAAATCGATGATACAGCACTTTGATTTGATAGTAAAGATGTAAGTTTTTATTTTTATTTACCGTATTGATTAATGAAAAATACGTCGCTTATTGAAAACGATGATCAATATTGATCCTAATCTCACATTACTCAACATTTATTTTTCTATAACATAAGTATTTTTATTATTTAATTATTTTATTTTATTTTATTTGGAATTTTTACAGCTATTACAAAAACAAAAGAAGTAGAAAAATATTAACAATACTTAAGCCAATTTAAAAAATCCACTGTAAATCTAATGACACATAATATATAAGAAAAGAGTTAACGTAATTGTATGTGTATGACGTTTGTATTCATGTGTGTGTTAATGTGTGTATGCGTAAATGAATGAGGGAGAGGGTGCGTGTGTGTGGGTGCGTAAGTATAAAAAAAATAATTGTATAAAACTTAAATGGTACAAGAAAGAGCTTGGTAAAAAGTTATAAACCTTTTTGTTTTTTTTTGTATATAGGTGCAAACTAATTATTTTAATCTAGTTATTTAAAAATAAATATTTGAATTGAATATTTTGTTTTCATTTTCTAATTCGCTAGTATTATACGGACTCCCTGCTATTAAATATGTTCACTTATTTATTTAAAAAATTTATAAAATAAATAAATAAATATTTAAAAAAATAATGTTTTTTAATAGTACAAATTTTGACAAGTCTGTTTTTTGGTTGGCGGGAAGATATTGCTTTAAGCTGTGAGTCCGCCAAAGTAGTACATAATATATTTCTGTACATGAAAGTTTAAAGAAATTAGTAACATTCGATATTAATTAATTTTTTTATATCTATGTTTTATGTAAAATTTTCTGTAAATTTGAAGAAGTTTTTATGCAAAGCGCTTTAGTTATAATCACTGAATAATATTTAAAGAAAATAAAAATATCAAAGGAATGTAGGTAGGTACTAAAAATATAACAAAAAAATATGTAAACAATGATGTATCATTTATGTACATAATAAATATTTCAAATGTATAGAATTTATTGCAAGCTTGATTCATAAAATTGTTATAACTTTTGTGACACCTGCTTAAAATTGATCAATAAAACTATTTTCGGAGTACCTACTTACTCTCGAAAAAGGTCTTATAAGAACTATAACGCTTATAATTTCTTCAAATAATCATCCAGTACACCTGTTCGTGTTTATAATATTTATGTAGATCTGGACAGTGTACCTAATGCTGGAAGACTTTTCTAGCGGAGCTTCAACAGAAAAAGGTCGATGATTTTAACCAGATAAAAACAGCAAAAAGTCATGTTAGATGTTACAAAAAAGTCAAAGTAATAATCGTAGGAATTTCCCCGTTGCCAGAGAAGCTAGCCGTGATGGCGGATAAAGGAGATTTATGTGAGAGCCGCTCCCTACAGCGCGCTACCAAAGCGCAAAGGATCGGTGTAGCTAGATTGATTTGTTACAATATTTCCATGCAAATAGATACAAAACTCCCAATAAAACCGTCAGGCCAGACACCGCCGGCATGGCACAAGGAAATAGTCTCATATCAAACATCATACAACATAATGTTATTTTTTTATTTATTTTATTCAAATGCACAATACATCAGCACGACTGACAATCACAATGTACATACATATAATATGAAGAAGATTAATTAATTATTATGTAAGTCTTAATACAGTACCTTCAGCTAGAAGAGATTTCCAGAGGCAATAAGTCTGTGATATTATGCTATCTATATTATTGATCAATAAAATAAATATTTACAAGAGGAAAGTTTGTAGGCTAAAATTACTGCATAGGTATCATTTAAATTATATTAAATATTCCTCAAAATTTTCCCTTAACACAAAATACATAAAAGACTAACTGAATTGAAAATCCATAATGTTCTCATATAAAACGAGTATAATTACAAATCAGAGCTGATCAACACAGCACGATACAGTATATACAGTTATTGAAAGCGTCCGGCAATCGTTTTTTAATGTAGGTACTGAAGTACCTGTCAGATTGTTATGTAGGTACTGCGTTTAATCAGAATAATAAAATAACGTTTGCGCTCTGGTTTGGGGTAAGTTTTTTATAAAAGTTGATAGTTTTGAATGAAACTTATTTGAAAAAACATGGATAATTTTGGTATTGGATTAATCTCAACGCTGACCGTCATAAGGGTCCAAGCGGCATGCGGCATCTCATCGGCAGCTTCCCACAGAAACTGTGGGTGAAATATGCTCCCGAGTAACAACTAACAAGTTCCAACAGTTTAACTGGGCAACCAACATGGCGACAGCACTAATTTATTTCTTGTCCGATATTAATGTGTTGCTCCGAGTAGAAGGTCCCCGGTCGTCCAATAGCTGGACATATTAAATTAGGACTACTTATCGCTTTGTTCGACTGACATGCTAAATGGTCTGGATTTGTAGATAGTCGTAATTGTCATTAATAAAAGCAACATTTATTTTAATGGCTATTGAGATCGGAAAGGCGAGATACCAATAAAATATCGGGCTCGATTAAATTTTCAATACCCGTGCAGGATTCAAAAATAATTATTTTCTTAATAACTACATACCCAAAGAAGTCAAAAATTTATACAAACATGTCTTACTATAAATGACCCAACCCTACGCCTACTAAATAATGTTATATAATAAGTAGGTACACATAATTATGATACATTTCGTGATGTAATTCCTATTGGTTTTTTGCACGCATTGCTGTATTTTTTTCTAACAAACTGTTGGAGATTTTGCAAGTAGAGCTGTGTTGTGTGTATTTTAAAACTAAAGAGATTTTTTAAAAGTTTTTTTAAAATAAAAAAAACAGCATTCATATTTAACAGACACCTAATTATAATGACGTTCCTTGCATTTTAATACGTCGAATATATATGTATCGAGTAAGTACCTACTACCAAAAAGAAAAATATTTTATTTTGTCACATTTGTGACAAGGCGCTGATGCTGAACGCTTTTTTAATAATCGAGACATAATGATGTTCTCAGTTCTCACACCACAACCTAATCGTAAATGACTTGTTTTTAGAATACGACAATGATTATTTTCATTTAGAACATTATTGCGACCTTAACCATTACCCAAAACACTTAATAAGGTTGAATTGACGAAACCGTATTATTTTCCCGTATATTTTTTTTCCATTTTTCAAACATTTTTATACGTCATTTGACGTTTCAGTGTGGTCGTATATGAAACAAAGTGTAGTCACATACAAAAAATAAAAATCCCCAAATTAGCCACTGTCTAATTTGCAAACGTTTAGTCATAATTTATTCTTTTACTCGCAACCATTTTATCTTTTTTAAAGTTGTTGGCGGAGTATTATTTTTGTTTGTGTAAGCTTTTTAAGACTTGCTCCATCTTATTTATTATTGCGTTTTTTGTATTAATATTGTTTGCTTGTGATGCTTAGTAGTTCTCAACGGAGTCCTGGTCCCATCCCTGATGTATGGGAGCGAAGTATGGACTTGGAAAAACAGGGATGAAAGTAGGCTGAATGCTGTCGAAATGCGATCTCTCAGGCGAATGTGTGGTAAAACTATGTACGATAGATGCACAAATGTTGAGATCCGTACATTATATAAGGCTGAGACAAGCATTATCGACAAAATCAAGAAAGGAGCTCTGCGCTTGTTTGGACACGTAGAACGAATGGACAGCGAGAGAACGGCTAATAATATTTACAATGCGAATGTTGATGGATGCAGAAATAGAGGAAGACCGAGATAGACATGGCATGACCGAATCCAACAAATGCTTAAAGATGGACATGTCAAAAGTCGGAATAATCGGCGCGCGTGCATGATAAGATGTATGAATGTAGAGGAAGCGAGATCTGTATGCAAAGATAGAGTGCTGTGGCGTTCTATCCTCTCTGCCTACCCTTACGGGGAAACGGCGTGATGGTTTGTTTTTTTTTTGTTTTTTTTTGCTTGTGATGCCTACTGCATTGAAATGCTCGTGTTTTAAGACCCAGATTTTTTTAATTAATTATTTTAAATAGACTCGAAAAGCACTTCGCCCGTGTCCGCGATGATTTTTATATAATTCATATAAACACATACAAGGTTTTTAAAAATTGCATGAACAGCGCGTTATTTTTTTAAAACGACGTATCAGTTTTCGGTATTTTTGATATTTGACTCAGCGAACGGAGCATGCCAAAAAAAATTAAGCCTTCTTTAGTTATTTTTTTTGGTAAAAGTGTACTTAATAGAAATTTTAGTGCTGAAAAATGGCAAAAACAATAAGCATTTACAATTTTTCCCAAGCAAATTAAGTAAAAAGTGAACAGATGCCCATCATAACCTGAAAACATTTGAACGGCAAAATTAAGCGTGGTTAGCTGCGTGCGTCTCTTCGCCTGATTTTGAAACTTCTATTGCTATATTTGAAATAAACAAACCAGCAGCAGGACCATTGATGGCTTCACTTGGGCGACCACTGAGGCAGTTTTCTGAGGCAACTGAGCAGTGAAAGGGGTTCAAGGTATCTTCTCGGCCAGAAACAAGAACGCAAGAACAACTTATGGTTGCGTCAAGAGAAAGTCTTCAGAGTTTCGGCA
The DNA here is from genome assembly GCF_059751315.1 of Micrasema longulum. Taxonomy (NCBI): domain Eukaryota; kingdom Metazoa; phylum Arthropoda; class Insecta; order Trichoptera; family Brachycentridae; genus Micrasema; species Micrasema longulum. The sequence continues at coordinate 73,076 of NW_028277381.1, read as the reverse complement.
AAAAGGAAGCTACTACGATTTAGAAATTTTAATTATGAATTATCGCGCGATTTCTAGACTTTTGAAAATCATTGCATTTATAAGCAATCAATTTATTTTGCAATATTTCGTATTACAGATCAAATAATTTAATTACATTTTTTTGCTTATTTTTGTTCCGTTTGGTATAAAATTATTGTTTGTATCAATGCATAATATACCTATAAATTTAAAATAGTGTTTAATTGTTTTTTTTGTGTACCTATAAGTAGCATTACATATTAATTTAATTTTAGGAGATCGGTCACTGTTTTTTTTTTCAAAATATGTGTTAAATAAATAGGTAGTTTGGATTTATTTAAACATTTCAGTAATTTTGCAAAGAGTTACATTGCAGACAATGGTCAGTTTAAGACGTGGGTTCTTGATTTGTTTTATTCCAAGTCATTTTTTAAAAAAAATGGATATTTTAATATTTTGGTTACTCTAAATAGGCTGAGGGATAAATTTTTTTATCAAACTTAGTTATAAGTGATTTAGCTATTTTGTTACAGATGGGTTTAATTACAATTTTTATTAATTAAATATCATAAATTCTTCATTTTTTAAATTTCACTTTACGTAATTTTTAACAATATATTAATGATGTATTCATATTGAAGCATGTCAAAAAAGGCTTACCGTGGGTATTAAAAGTTTTGTGTCACAGATTTCTGTAAAAAATCATATTGACCTACATGTTTTTTTTCTGTTCATACCACTATTTTGAACGTTATAAATAAATATGTAGGAAGGTACGCCTTAAAGTACGCAAATAACAAATATTAACCTAAAATTGTTTTACCAGTTAGATTTTATTTAAGATTTGTGTGACAAATAAATACCTCACCTAAATGTTTGTTGTAATTTAATATTGTATTTTTGAAATATGTTTTTTTTTCATTAATTCATTAATTAAATATCATAAATGAAATATGAAGTATTGGGGGGATTCTGAGGGGTGGGGACGTCGTGTTGACCTCTGTCCATACATCCTCCTCCCCCCTCCTTAATCGGCATAGAGTTTGTATTCCTCAGGAACATCTATAATAACTTTTCTATATGCGCAGCTGACAGAGAGTCCCCCAGGACTCTATAACAGTTGTGAGTGGATGGTGGATTAAGGAATCTTTAATGTCAAGACATAAAAATCTTTCCCAAGTGCTTAACGTAATCTGCCAGCTTCTAGTTCATAAAGGGGGTGAATGTGTCGGTATACTTTCCCAAGGATGTTAGAATATGATCGGTTTTTGTTCGTGTACGTAGTGTTGTTTTATTTATGTCCAAACTCGTGGTAACTGATGTTTTTAATTTTCCAGTTTTAATTCGTTTTATAATAATTTACAGAATCTCTCGAGTGAAAAACCATTTCCTTTTTTTACTCTCTGGTGGCATCTCAAAACTCAAAACAACATGTATCAAGTTCTATGTACCTAATATTTAATATGTCCCCAAGAATACGCATGCATACTCTTAAGGAAATAAATTCGCGTACTCTTGTGGACACAACCCACTCGACATAACTTTTAGTGAGTTTACAAAATGACAATGACAGTTAACAATTTGAATTAATAATAGTACTATATATCTTTGGTAGAACAACAAAATTATATCAGCGCAATAATAAAGACACACTACCTTGAGTCGTCTGTACAAAATATTAGATGAAAGTTGTATTTCTTCTATGTGGTCATATTTGTCAACCCAGTTAACGGTAAGTATGAGTCCAAGATAATACATGTTTTATTTTTGCAATAAGATTATAAGTGTTTTTTTATTTATATAAAACATTTTATGAGATATTGACTATGCATACTCATATGGACTGCGTACTCTTATGCGTATCTCCCCTACATTTGTTTAATTGTGAAATAAATATTTTTAATAAAAACAAAAATGAATGAACAAACTCATTTGTTAATGATAATTGATTTTCCTTGTTCAATTAGATATGTTTTCTACGAAAATAAATATCTGGTATCATATACGAATATTTGGTATTAATAATCGGTTGTTTAATTATGTGACTAATATTAAGACTTGTTCACTATTTTAAGAATCAAGGGTAAAAAAAAAAGCATTTAAAGTAATGATTTCTAAAACCCCAAATGTTTAGTTTCTAGAATGGTCTCCAGCGCGCCGCTTGATTTTTTTGAATACTTTTTAATGTGGAATTATTTTCATATACTCAGAGTTACTAAAGAATGCTATTCAAAATCATTTTGAAAAAACCTAAAGAGTAAATTTAATATTACTTATTGTTTGATTGCACTAAGTACCTATAAACTGTTTCAAATAAAAATTAAGCATTTCTCGATTTTTGTGTTATAAAGTAGTAAGTAAGCATTTGTTAGTTTGTTTATGTTTCAGGTCAGTTGTATTCTAGATATGAAATTGATCGATTGTAACAGATTGGGAAAATTTTAATAAATGTCTGTAAAACATAAGTGCTAATTTAAATGAAGTTGGTACCTACTTGAATTGTTTGTCTTTTCAAATTGAGAAGTCAATAATCGCCGCGCATTCCACCCCCTCCCTACCGCCCGTTTCCTCCGCCCGTGACAGTCGCACTAACACGAACTCAGCAGCGGAGATGGCCAATGGCCAGTGATCATTTGCATACCTACATGAAATGTTCACATTCTTGTAGCGACAGAAGAGCGTAAGGCACGTCATAGCAATATGGAGACGGCGAGCGGCCCGTGCGAGATAATCAATTTATATGCGAGTATGTCGACGGAATGAGAGATAAATAGATTAATATTATAAAAGGCGCCAAAACATACGTTCATTGTGTATATTAATTAAAGAGCATGCGCACTGAGCAGTTGAGCACCCTCCTCTTCTGTGTGTTGGTAATACAACTATGCATGTAGCAGGGGCGAACCGTGGTTAGAAGCAATTATGCGCAGCTTACCATTATATTTGACTATCCATAATAATGTTTTACCTTAACTTTTTTTAATTAAATTTACAGAAAAACAAAAAAATAATTACTATTTCTTATAAATTATTGCCACCATTTGTATCTTTCTCCAAATACAAATTAAAATATTAATAAAGAGCGCCCAGCGCCAGCAACGAGCCGAGGAACTGGCCGATTACTCCAGCTTATTTTTTCATACAAATACGTGTACTATATTTTGAACATGTTAAAACCAGTGCAGTGACGGGATTATTCTCCTAGAGTAAACTTGCAGATTACACAAAATATTTGAAGATTTTTGATTTGGAAAATAGTATTTCAATCATTATTTCGTAAGGACTATTTTCTTTGAGGTGATACTTTTGACATATGACTCGCAACAAATGTGGCGCTTGACGCAGTCGTTTTTGGCATTATTCATTTCTAGAGCAAATCGGCCGGTTGACATTTCAATCGTAATGAGAATACCTAATACTGACTGAATTGATGCGCTATTTTTTGTAAACTTTTAAATATTTTTTTAATTTATTTTTATTTTATTTTATTTTTGCACCACAACAGGCCAGGAGGCCCAATTACAGTGGTGAATTACATCACAGAACACCCAGGCTTGAGAAAAATCACATTTAATTTTTCTGTTCTCACCGGGAATCGAACCCGGAACCTTCCGTCTGTGAGTCGAGCGTCTTGACCACTACACCACGGAGGCCGCCGTTGTTAAAGATAAATATGTTGTATAAAGAGAATATAGCTACACAATATAATATATCAGGAAGTTACGTCGTTTGAGTTGATGTTATTTATAGATAAGAGTTGTTGTATCACTGAGAACCACAAAAAAAATAGCAATTTATAGTATATAATTGATATATATGATTTATAGTACATATATTTTGAACCAATTATGTAGGTACAAGTAAATTATATTTTTTTATGGCTTACCTGTAAATAAAAACACCGTTCGCCACTGGTATGTAGTAGGTATCTATGTACACACCTACGTTTATCTAACTCAACTGGGTACATATTATGAGCCCATTGCAGGAACTAACTGACATTTAAAAGGTAAAGTAAACTCATTGCTTATATTCGGGGAGACCAGGGATAAAAGCAACACGGGATGAAAGTAACAAATGAGTTTAAGAATTCTGAAAAATATTTAACGCAACTATTGATTAACTTTGTTCTTATACCTTCATTGAATATGGGAAAAATAAATATAATGGTACTTTAAGTATTATTTGTATTTTTTTTACCATGTTGAAATTATCCTTATGCCTTATTACAATCATCCAGAACCCTAGCCTAGGGATGGTTGTAACAAATGCTGTCGTTTGCATTAGTCGATTTTTTTTTAAACGGCCAAGTTTATTTTAAATCGTACCCATGGCAGAAGAACTAAGAATGATAACTGTCACAACTGTCAGCAAACGAAAGATATGAGCACAAATTTGAAAATAGTTTCTTTCATCTCTAGTCTCATTGTACTGATTACATTTATGTGATCAGTACAAACCTAAAACCTTTTTACCTTGTCCCTAGAGTAAAAAACATCTATGTTGATTAAGCGTATCAAAACTGCGCAGTAAAAATAAACAAAAAGTCAGTGTTAACACTTTTAATACAAAAGTTTAATATTACCAATCAGTTGGTTCACTTCACCTGCAATGGGGCTATATTTTCATATGCGACAACTTTTAACTCATACCTAATCTTTATATATATAATTACTCTGTACGTGTGATGTCACCGTACTCCTCCTAAACGGCTTAACCGATTTATGTGCGGTTTTCAGAGAAATATAGATCCTTGCTCTGTGCGTGTTTGTAGATATTAAAATCTTCAATCGAATATGTAAAAAAGAAGTTAGGAGCATAAATGTTTTATTCATTGATCTTGAAAGATGTTGTTTTTTTATGTATAAAAAAGTTTGTTTTTTAATTTTTACAAACAACTTTTGTTTTTTGTGGATCTCAGATTTTTTCCTTAAATTCCTTATAATTTCTACCTATTTGTATATTTTTATTGAATTTTTGGTAACATTTAAATAATATTAAAATAAATACATTTTTAAAAATGGTATTCCTACATAAGTACACCCTTTTGTTGGTGAGACGACCGGAGTTTGACGTTTGCAAAAAGAATGCCATATTTGAAAAAATATTTATTTTATGTTTTGGAAGTCAACCATAAACAAGTACATACCTAAATGCCTACTTAAATTAAATATTTGAATATATTCAATTTTTAGTTTTGGAATTTAACTACAAAAAAGTACCTACTTATCAATAAAAAGTCTTTTTCCAAGCTTATATCAGGCAAACTAACGTTCGGACAGGACAAAGTTTGCCGGATCTGCTAGTGGATTAATAAAATGGCAACTTAGCAATTGTATCAGTTGTAGTTAAAAAAATATACATATTTATGTATTATACGGCACAATTCCCTTTTACAATTTAAAGTAGAACGTTATTAATAGTTCATTATACAAAAATAAAAACAATTTTAAAACATGGATTTATAAAAATAACAAGAAATATATATATATATATATATATTTCATACAAAAGATATAAAAAAAGTCGGTATATTATCAACATAAAAAGAGTTAACAGCATATCATTAGCATAAGTAGTAGCTTTTGTAAATTAATCGTTAATCGTTACTATAGAACATCATAAAATATTTTTTAAGAGATGATTTGAATTCGCAGAGACTAGAGTTAAAAATGTCGATATGAGAGGTACATTCGTTTCCTAATCTGTGTATACGCGGTATAGTCGAGTGACAAAGATAGTCGGTTTCAGAAGGGTGACAATAATGTTGAGTATTTTGTCTAGTTCTACGAATAGTAGTAACAACAAATTTGTTAGCACAACGGATTCTTGTATAAAATAATGGCAATATTTTCAATTACTGCTATTTAAATTTATCTAGGATATATTTAATTTGCACTCAAATTTACTAGCTTCATTTGTTAAATTTCGCTGTGTTAATTATTTAAGAGATTCTTTTTGATTTTTCTCTGGTTTAAGTATTTAGCTAATTTTTGGGAATTTTTCCCGAAAAGTATCTCAGGTAGGTATGTAAGTATTTAAAGTTTTTTCACTATCCTATTTCAGTATCTTTTAGAGCATTTGAGGATTTTTCAGGATTTTTTTAGAAATGATCTTGTATATTTATGTATATTACCTAATTATCATTAACATATTAAGTAATGCTTTTATGCTAAATTGCGATGGTTAAATTTTACCGAGATTTCTTATTGCTAAAACTTCACAAACCGCGATATACTTTTTCAGCTGTCGTTACCCAATGTGTTTTTTTTTTGTTTATGGAAGTTTTATTTACTCCCCTAGATATAAAAATTAGAGATTCAGTAATGCGCGCTTCTGCGGATACGATACTGATATAAATATAGAAAAGTATCGGCGATTTCGGCACCATATCAGTATATTCTCATGACTATCAATGAAGATCATCCCGGGGGCCGCAATATACGGTAATGAGAGTTTTTTTAAACGGAATTATTTAAACATAACATACAGTATTTATAATGATTCATTAATATGTTGATAGTGAATGTAAGTTCGTGTATTAGTATTTTTGCAAAAAGGACATTTTGGCGTAAAGATAATTGTTACGAGACAATCAAATCTTTAGTTCTTATTAATAAATTAATACCTTTATCGATATTACTGTCCCATCTGAATTAAATTTCGTTTCGTCGAAGTTTCGAATCGTGTAGAACAGTGGTATGTATTGTGAAGATGTGCGAGGGGGGGAACGCGAGATCCGTCCCGCTCAGTGGAGATAAAGGAAAGGTCAATCCTGATGGGAAAATATTTAGTCGTTTCTCTAAAGTATTTATTCATTTTCTCTCTCCCGCATTCATTCCCGCGGGAACCGACAGCCGGGAACATCTCTCTCCCGTGTTCCCCGCCCGGGCCCGCGCCCCGCAGTAGCAGTCGGGTACCTCTAGCCCGCGTTCTGTAGCAACCTTACCCGAGATGTTAGGCCCTAACGAGCTCGGAACTTTGCGAGTTCAGGCGCATATTTCACGGTTCCTTTGTATCCGAATGTTTGTTTGATGTTTCCGCTTTCATGAATCGCTTTCATCGTGAGGTTTATATCATTTGCAGGAATTATCATTCTTTTGTAATTTAATTTAGATTAATTCGTTCTTAGGGTTGTAGGTTCTTTGCGTTACTAGCGAACACAGGACTACACTCACCGGTCTGGAATGAGTTTTATATTCGTATACTCGGAGTTAGGCTCGCTATCTTAATTTTCAAAGCACGTACATGAGAAGTATGTTGATTTTGCGAAAATCCCTTATGTGTAGCGTTTTTTTTTTAATTTTCATATTTTTTTTATTTTATTTTATTGAAATAAACGGCACTTAGTGCCTTTTACATATTAGTTACAAATACAATTAAATATACATACATGTAAGTATAAGTAATACAGAGCATTTAAAACAATATTATTAATTAACAAATTAAGAAAGTCTAAGAAATATAAACTATATAAAATAATAAAATATTATCAGTTATAGAATTATCGATAAAAAAAAAGATAATTTGGTATTAGAAATACTTTAAACCAGTTAAAAAATACTAAAAAAACAATTTTGAATAACATTAAAAATATATATATATTTATATATGTATTATTATTTCAAACTAATATTTAGGTAAATAGTGTATGTTTATGTATAAAAATATATAATAATGTAAAAAAAATGAAAAAGAGAAATATTTTTTACTTATTAATTAATTCAAGAAAAGAAACGAAAAAAAAAAAAAAACACTAATAAAGAAGTTTAAATTTTTTTTTTAACAATAATAATAATTTCGTATGGGTTATGGTCCTGTGCCCAGTGTCTCGGACTCACTGACCAGTAACCGTGATTCGAATCCCACTCTTACCCTAACTTGATTCCCATTTTCTAATAGTGAGTGATTAACAACTCGTTGAAAATGACCCTCAAAATTAAATATTTGGGTAAATCATAAGAACGCAAATATATCTTTTTTTTAAAATAATAAAAATGGGTGCAACTTTTAATTTCAAGTTTATAACATTAGTTCGCTCTCAGTGACTGTGTAGATTTACAAAGGCCATACACGAGACAGTCCGCATTTTATTTTTCCGTTCGCCGTATAATTTTATTATTATAGTGTAATAAAAATTATCATAAATTTATCAGAAGGTAATGTATTGAAAAATAAGTTGAAAAAAGTTTTATCAAATGGTACCACTTTTTGGCACCATTTAATATTTTTTTCTAGACTGCTCGTTGAGCACTTTCTTCGCCAATCCACATAATGGCCGAATATTAACTTACAAGCTGGCTTAACAATTGGGCTCGATCTGCGAGTGCGCTATTTTTAAAATGCGTTTTAATGCTTTATCTAATTGTATTTAACTTTTTTTGAACCTTAATTTTGGTGTTCTTCATCTTTAGGTATTTCACCCAAAAGAGTCGTTGACGCTTAATTTCCTTTCGTGGCCAGGCGACAGCCTAGATTTAAACATTATTGAAAATCCATTCTCTGGGGAAAAACCTCAGATATTGGCCCAAGAGTTCCAAAACAAGAATACATAGAAAAAACAGGTATAAAGAAATTTCAAGAGAGTTTTTATATAAGCTCCACAAATCCATGCCGAGCCGAATGGTGTGGTGAAAAAAATAGTTTTCTGTATTTTTTTGTTTTTAAAGATCTTTTAAGGTGTTTTATTTACTAAAAAAAAATTTTTAATTTCGATAAAAATTACTTTAAAAAATAATAATTAGACAAGAATTTTTGTTAGTTTTTCAAAAAAAAATTATCAGCATAAAAAAGCTCTCATGCTTTTTTTAAATGACAAAATTTATGTTTTATTAAGTAAAGTATACTCTATTTTTTTTATAAAATTTAAAAATGTACACGAATGAGCCGGAAAGAAACGAAAAAATAATTGAATTTCAAAATTGCATTATTTATCCATTCGGCTTTTTATGATGCGGGGACTCTCTACGATTTCCTCTTAGTTGATCATTTTCCCAAAACATAAATTAACATTTTCATGACAATGCTCGCAATAGATCTCAGCATGCACTTATCTACAGTAGCGGTAATAAACCATTTTTAATGAGACACAATGAGCGTGCGCTAGTGTGAGTAGACAAAATTATAGCTACATTTCTCCTGCAGCTAGTCTGGGGGATCTAAGAAACAAAAAAGGATATTTATGAACGCGGCACTAACCGGCAGCAGACATACTCGTATTATGCTACGTACATACCTACCTACGAAGTCATTCTGCGGCTTTTATTACTCTCCGTGATATTATAATTATTACGCAACGGTTCGCGCTTTCAGTAAGCTGCTTGTTGTATGCTGACGATGCAGTTCTGTTAGCAAGCAGCAAGGCTGATTTGCAGCAAATAGTCTCTAAAATGTATGATGTATGCCTGGAGAGCGAATTGGCGATGAACGAAAGTAAGTCAAAAGTGATGGTATTTGAAAGGGATAGTGAGGTTACTGACTGCATAATAAATGTAAACAACGAATGTCTCGAGCAAGTAGAAGAATTTGTGTATCTGGGAAGCATGTTTTCAAGAGATGGAAGAGAAGAAAAAGATGTTGAAAGAAGAGTGAATGCGGGCAACAAAATGAACGGAGCACTAAGCACAGCAATTTCTAATAAAAATATGTCAATCGAAGCTAAACTGGCAGTGCACAACGGAGTTTTTGTCCCAACACTTATGTATGGAAGTGAAACTTGGAACTGGCAGAGGAAGAATGAAAGCCGAGTGAATGCGGTTGAAATGCGATCTCTTAGACGAATGTGTGGGAAATCAATGTATGACAGGGTTACGAATGATGAAATCAGGCGAGAGTGTAAATCTGAGACAAGTATAATTGATAAGATTAAGAAAGGGTCTCTGAGATGGTTTGGTCACGTAGAACGAATGGACGACGAGAGAATGGTAAAACAAGTATATATGGCAAAAATGAACGACAACGTTAGACGAGGACGACCAAGGAAGACGTGGCATGATCAGATAAACCAAAATCTTAAGTCTGGTCATGACAAAAGCAGACAGAACCGAAGGGCATGTATGACAAGATGTATGAATGTGGAAGAGGCTAGGATTGTATGCCAGGATAGACGCGTGAGGGGGTCCATTCTCTCTGCCTACCCCTACGCGGAAATGGCGTGATGGTAGTAGTAGTAGTAGTAGTTAGCGCACCCGAACCATATAAATCAAAATATTAAACATATGTATCTTCGGCCTTACTTGTAAAACTCGTAAGTCCCAAACATTTTTTTGTTCAGGGGTGAGAAAAACCATTTTCTCTTCCGAAGCTTATAATTATTCAGGTTTTTTTCAATATTTTTTTAATAGGCAATGCAACACTGTACGAATAAAGAAGATTATTTGAATTCCTGACAGAAAACGACTGAATATCATTTTAGACCATTTGTAGACTTACGAGTTTTACAAGTCAGGCCGACGTTATTATATTCAAAACGGGCCAGTTGCACCGTAAAATGTTAAATTCAATATTCTTTTAAGTTTCCCTCAAATTAGGTAAAATATGTTGTTTTGCCCAGTTTAACTTAATTTTCTAAGCTCAACCTATTTTCCATTCTGACGAAAAGGGTAACAATTTATTCATCTTTGCTTTTACTAACTTAGGTGGTTAGTGTCGTTCAGGTATTATTTACCAAAAATCATCCACCTTGTGGTTTAACGATCAGCGCGTTTGCCTATCTTGCAAAGTTTCTTGGGTTCAATTCAAGACATGGGCTCCGATGAAAATGAGAAGTAATCAGAGTTATAATCAATATTTCAAATACATAATTATGAAAATCTATGGGTAGGTACACTTTTATTTATACGATTTTTTAATACGAATATTCTATTTTTTATGCTGATAATTTAGTATTATATTTTTTTATTTAAACAGGTTTAATTTACTCGGCAACATTTCATAGTTTCTCTACTGTCACTCGAAACGTAAAACAGATAATTTTACTTTCATGTAATAAAAAAATATTTAAATACGCTACGATTGGTGGACTTATTCAGTGCCTTATTCAGGGCCACAACAGTGCGGATAAGAGAAAGATGATGATTTTGATGGATTTACCATTTTTTTCCTTTCTTTTTGTATTCTCCCCTTTGTTACGTACCATTTCTTTGTTCAGTGTGATCCCTACATCATATTTATAATTTGAAATGCAAAAGAAAGCCTTTCGTTCCTTTTTAAGTTAATGGTACTGTTTTTCGTCTTACTAAATTTCACTTATCTTCAGATATAAACTAAACGTGCCTACTAAAAATATTGTTTTATATCGTATTTTTAAAATTTGCGAACTTTAAATATTATTATTTTTTATAGCGATATCCAGCTTCATGATATATATTTTTAAATAATGTATCCTAACGATCTACATAATGTAATTATTTTTTAAATGATCATTGCAGCATATCCCTGAAGTTGTATAGCGAGATTTAAATGTTTGATCGGATTTAGAAATTCAAATGTATGAAGCCTAATGTAAAAACTGAAATACTGCTATGGAACAGAAAACCCAAATGACATAAATAGACTACAAATGCAGCAAAATAAAATATTAAAGTTAGTATATGACCTCCCTTATCTAACAGGAACTAAAGAACTATTTAAACAAACTAAACAATTAAATATAACTGAACCCTTTTAACTATAATATTTAAATGTATTTACAAATTATCCAGTGATGAAATTGTAGATAAAGAACTTAAACTAGAAAAAAAGTTGTTAACATAGACACAATACGAGAATATCAAAACAATATTATATACAATATTCTAAAGCGAGACAAGGACAATTGAGACTAAAATACCAGGGACTGAAATTTTACAATAAACTACCAGGCAAAGCTAAACAAAAGACTTATACAAACATTATAAAAGATGTTATAAATATTATCATCACAATAAAATATAAATAAAATTAGAATATATATTTTTTTTTTTTATTAAAAAATAACTTTCTTTCTCCTTCCGAACTCATTATCTGATCCCACATTCCTCATCATTTCAGCTTTCAAAGACAACAGCTGGAGGCGCGATGCAGAAGCCTGGGTGAAGATCTTTGCGATATCCCATCAGTGATAGGTAATAAAGAACTCACACAAGAGGTAGTATCAAACACGATCAATATGCACTAGGCAATTGGTAAAATAAACCAAAGTAGGGAAAAAAATGCCGAATACACTTCTAGTGGAACGGAAAGCCTGTTGACAACTGTCAACAGGCCGGCTTCTCTTGAAGAGTTTTAAGGGGTTTCCTCTCCACATGAGCGAATGCTGAGAAGTACCTGATTGGTCCACATTAGAATATCCTTCCTGATCCCAACAGTTTAGCTAAAATAAAGTTGAAAAAGTAATCGGGTTGTGGTCCTGTGGCTAGTGTCTCGGACTCATGGACCAAGGGTCTATGGTTCGAATCCCACTCTACCTCAACTTGATTCCCATTTTTCTAATAGTGAGTTATTTACAACTCGTTTAAAATGGCCCTCAAAATGAAATATTTGGGTAAATCATAAGATCGCAAATATTTCTTTAAAAAAAAATTAATAGCAGAAAAATCCTCTTTTTGAAATATAAACCTTGTATATTATAAGCAAGTTAAAAAATAATGCAACTCCTTTACATAATCAGAAAAATAAATAATACTTTGCCTAGATGTACACATTTCCTAGAGATTGTATAGAGTACCTGCTGGTCCACCGGCAATGTGTAAAGTAAATAGATTTGGTCTATATTTATCAATGTTATGTTATGCTACCTACAAAATGACGAACAAATAAAACAGCTCATGTTTGATCAAAAATAAGTTTATTTAAATTAACAATTACTCATTAGAAATAATCTTTATAGAAAAGGTAGGTTCGTGCGCTTCATTGCTCATTATAAAAGAAACAATAACGAAGAAGTATCTTAATATACAAACGATTTCTCATCAGTACGATGCGAAAATAGCGAAAATTAATTATCATTACGTTAAAACTTGATAAGTGTATTTAAACTCAAAAATAATAATGGATTGAGAACACATCGGTGTCGAGAGTTTTAGTGACAGGCCAATATAGCTTTACGGTCGCGGGCGTCACGTCATCGTCAGCGGAATGGAGAAGAACAAAAGACGAGGAAATAAGACGTAGCTTACGGAACGGGAGAAAGCTTCTAATTTCGTGCTGCTCCACGGTGCGCATACCGCCAGCATAGTGGCATGCGGCATGGGACGGGGCAAGCCGCAGACGAGACACGACTCGAGGATGATTTATTCCCGCTGTATGTTCCTCGGATCCTGTGTCCCTTCTCCGGTGCCGGCGTAAGTTCAAGTTAAACGAACCAGTTAGTCGAATGAAATATTATTGAAATGTCACTTGAAACGCTTAATATTTGAATTACACGCGTGTATGTTTTACATGTTTAGACAGCGAAAGCTATGTTTCAATGAAGCTGTTGACGGGGTCTTCCTTGAAGGGGCACGGAAAGAAAGCTGTTATGTGAGACGTGCATATTTTATAGGCCTAAAACTTTTTAAAAAAAAATTTACTGATAATATTTCATTGAAAATTTTGAAAGTTTGTAACTTTCAAAATTTTCAATCTTTTAAAAAACATGCACTATCCTGGTTTCAAACTAAAGATGTGAACTCTTTTTTTCTATGATTTATTTTGTTGCCCTTTAATAATAAGAAATATTTTTGTATTTTATTTCCTTTTTTAAATACTACAAAAAAACATCATTTTATCTTTTACAGAATATTTATTTTTTTCTTTCTTATGTTACACAAAAATATTATAAATGTCCATTATTTATTATAGGAGCAAAAATTCATTAACATTTTCTTGTATACCCACGAACAGGCCGTGCCTTTGTGGGATTTTTTTGTTTACTATTTTTACTATTAATATGTAATTCATTGCCATGTTATTATGCTTTATTGTTTTAATACTCCATTTTATCACTTATGTTTATTGTAAAAGAACAAAAAAAAAAAAATTTTTTTTTTTTTTTTAATAAAATAAAAATGTGGTTTGACGCTGCCCGGTCGAGTTCCATTAAAATCTGATGTGCCAATGAGGAACTTCAGCGCCACGGGAAATTGGATACAAAAAACGTTTTCTTGCGCGGGTAAAAATTAGAGCATTAAATTGTATGGCAAAGTTTCTAGAAAATATACGGAAAAAATAATAAAAAATATTTTAAATAAAAACGCACTACTTTGAATGACGTCACTGGTTCATACGAATCAACCTTTGATCTGAGAGCTATGGAAGATTTCTGGTCTGCTTGTCGTTTCTGGACCAATGGGAAGAACTGAATGAGAATAAGCATTATGAACCTCTGACGTCACACACGGAGTTATTTCAGAAATACAAAACTTCAAAAAATCGTAGCGCTGATAATACGATCTATAAACATTTATAAACAATTTTTTGGATTAGTTTAATAGTCATTTAACAAATAAAAAAAAATGAAAAAAACCACTGAGCTTCCTTATTCTTATCGATAATAAACCGGACAGCGCGAGCGTCGCAATACACTACCGCATACCTTTCGTGCGCCTTGAACGTGGACCCCATCTATACCAACCTCCGAAGTATTTATTTTACATTTTAGATAAAGGGAAGGGTTATTGAGTTCTCATATGAAATACAGAAATAGAGCAAGTGTATATTGGTTGTCTCCGTGTCCAGGCGGATGAAGAATACAGTTATGTTTGTAGAACATCCTGGATGAGTTTTTCCGACTCGATGGCTATTCTCAGATAAAAATCCTGAAAACGGAAATAGAGTGTAGAAAAGTCCGCCTCGTAGTGTAGTGTTTGGCGGGGGTTCAATTCCTAGGACGGTCAACATTAAATATTTTTAACCTTGTTTAACGCCTTAATATTTCACCGTACCTGGACTGGCACCTGAAGCGTACGACTAATCACCAGATATACGGAAATTCAACATGTGTTGACGGTACTGTACATGCTTTCGGTAAAGTAAAGAGTAATTTTAAATAGTTTAGTGTTAATATTCTAATTAAAAAATAAGTTTTTGCCCGAATACGTGTTTTCTGATGTTCAGTAATAACGAAATTTATCGCTATCCTACGAGGCGAAGTGAAGGTTTCAGACTCCTCAAAACAAGAATCCAGGCAACTCAAAACAATCTGTACCATAAAGGACATAAGATGTTTAATTAGTTGCCGAAAGATATTAGAGATGCTGGGTCTATCGCATCGTTTCGTGGGTTGGGGATGATTTTTGATAAAAACAAAGATTCACATAGGTAGATAGAGTGTCATCGGAAAGCGTCTGGATTTTATAACAATGTTTTGTTTTTTTAATTAATTTGTACATAAATGGTTTATTAGTTAACTCTTAACTGGCATCCTTGCCCCTTTGGACCCATGTTGATTTTGGTTTATCCACTAATTTCGCGTTTTTTGCGGAAGTGACCCCCCTCCTAAAAACCTTACTTTAGACGAGGTGCAGACAATGTGCTAGTGAGATGATGTGTCGATCGGGACAGTGAAAATAGCACTTCAAACAAGTAAGTGGGTCAAGTGGGACTAAGACGCCATTCACGTAGCTTTTAGTTTTGTAATATATCCACCACGGACAAGCAAATTGCCGGCCCAAGCGGTACCAGGGCGTGTACTACAGACCAAGAAGACGAAATAGAACAGTGGCTTCTCGAAGAACTTAATGATAATTATCCTGGACAAGTCCTGGAGCACAATAATAGGAAAAGATGTTTCGTGTGTCCTTCTAGCAAGCGTGAGAAGACAATTCATTTATGTTTTAAGTGTAAAAATCACATTTGAAACACATGCACCGTCAAAGTATGCAAAATCTGCTTCAATTATTAAAAAAAGTTTATGTTACCCATTTTTATCTCTATGTTGTTAATGTTATGAAACTGTTTTTTTTTTCTTCTTTTTCTTAAAAATATTATTTCTTTTGTTAGAATATGTGATCAATTTTAGAAAAAAAATGTAGTAAGTTTCATCGGTCAAATTACTAAACACTGTTTTTGCATTTTTTCATTTTGTCAATATTGTTTTTTAAGAATGATTAAAGTATATATTTTTGTAATTAAAGATGTTTTATTTACCAATTGACAGAATATGAATTATGTAATTATAAACAAAAATTTTAATTAAAATCGAACAAAGGACATTTTTAGTATATTTTTTTTTAAAGGTGGCTCCAACGGGGCTTGGACGCCAGTTACGTATTTTTTTACCGCGACGCCAGTTAAGGCTGTAGACAGGTAAAACGAACGCAAAATTAGGAAATCATACGATTTTGCCATTTAAAAACAATTGTTTTTTTAAATCACGCAATAATTTTAAAAAAATTATTTAAAAAATTAGATAAAAACAATATTTTTAAAGGTATTTCTGTTAAAAATACACTTTAAAAATTAGACAATCATACGATTTCGTTATTTAAAGTGAATGTTTTTTTTAATCGCGCAATAATAAAAAAAAAAAAAAAAAACATAGATAGGATAAAAACAATTATTTTCAAATGTATTTCTATTAAAAAATATACTTAAAAGTTTTATGTAACTAAAATATAATTACTTTTAGACCGGCAGATTACGCCATTTCAAATTTAGACTGAACTTAGGTATCTGGGATTACAATAAAGATCTTTATTGAGATCCCATATACCTAAGTTAAGTCTTAATTTCAAATGGCGTAATCTGCCGGTTCAAAAGTAATTTTATTTAGTTGCATATTTTTTTAAATAGAAATACATTTGAAAATTATTGTTTTTATCCTATCTATGTTTTTTTTATATTTTTTTTATTATTGCGCGATTAAAAAAAACATTCACTTTAAAATAACGAAATCGTATGATTTCCTAATTTTGCGCACATTTTACCAGACTACAGCTTTAAAAGTTAAGGTATAACTAGGTGTTCAAATCTTATTTGTACAACTATCTAAATAAAAACATTACATTAACCTTCCTGTAACACATGATTGAGATACACTGCATATGTGATAAAGATGGTTTATTGATTTACTACTGAATAAATTATAAAACCTACAAAGGTTTCAACATTAAAAAGTCGGATAACGGTCGTAACAGCAGCTCAAGATTTATTATTCAATATTTTTAATATGAACTAGTTGCCTGATACCAATAATTAATATTAAAAATAACGTTTTGTCCCAAATGTAAAACCGATTACCTTATTTTATAATTAAGTACTCGCGTGCGATTCTCAGCTAAGGACGCAGCCGGTCGCATTTAGAAACGCCAAACGAAACATCGCTAGTCAGTCCTGCAGTCACTAAACATTGCATTCTACACACATCGTAATCAACCTGCTATAAATTATAAATGAAAATACTTAATAATGCATTAAACGACAACACATTCTCAGTGGCGAACTTTTCGTTAAGCTAATTCGCGGCCCGTCTGCGTCTGTTTTTGTCTGAAGTTTGTGTTAGTGGGAAATGGAGTTTCATAAAACCGACATTACTGCATGTTGTGTATTTTTAATCCACAGGAGGTGGGTAACAAAATAATGATCAACTACAGAAGAACTCTGTTTATCCTAACTCCAGTCATCCAGTAACTCAATCAGAAATAACATCGACGTGCTAAAAAGCGACATGATAACATTTTTTTTTAACCATGGTTGTTTATCATTATTGTTTATCGTTGTTTTTATTATTCCCGATCACAATCACATCAAACAAACATCCATAAACACCTAATATTAAATGTCAAAATATTTACGTTTCGCGACGTATAATCCTGCTGCGCAATCACATATTTGAATTCCACCGGTGTAAATATGGAAAATATTTCACAACTTCTACGACTGCGATAACTTAAGTATGTTCATCACAGCAGACGATCTCGTCTTTCTGTGCAATACTGTTAGAGTTGCATAAATTATTTTATTGGATTCTATGGAAAATGATGACTCACTTCATCGATCATCACACTATAATTACAGGTCAATTATTTAACATGTGTGGCATCGATCAATGGACTATGAACCCCACAAAGCTATAACATTGTTGACAATCGGTCACCCTAAAACTTAAACCCCTGTTGAAATTTCTAATTGAAGAAGTTTATTTTACGCAGAATGAGCTTTTCTTCGAAACAAAACGAAATCAAATATATACTAGACATGCATTTTAATAATAATCAACTATTGCTAAAAATGTACATATTTTTGTGATCATAGTTTCTAATTCTTTATTCGCAGGCATTCACTTTTTTTATTTTAAAAAAAACGTTGTTTATTACCACACGTTTTCTTTTTCGTTTTTTTTAGCTTTTATTTAAATCTGTTTTGAAAATTATTTTTTTTAAATATGCGGCAAAATAAACTTTGAACTATTTTATTCGGAAATTTGACTTGAAGTAAGTATTATTATTATTTACTGCAATCTCCATTAGCTGCAAGACATTGCAATGTAAAGAGAACCATTAGCCAGATTCCCTGGGAGCATTAGTGCAAGGTGCCAAATTAGTGGTTCTATTGGGAAGTTGAGTCTTTAGTGGTCATTATACTAAGTATACATGAAAGTTGGAGGTAATTTTATTACGGTATGCCTCTTGCCTAATAAACATATTTAAGCAACAAATAAATAAAACTTTTCACGGCTCAGAATAGAGCTGTAAATTTCCACGATATAAATATACTCATATTTAATAAAACTCGTATAATTGAATGGTAAAGAGTAAAATGAAATAAAAATTAATCGGATTGTAATCCCGTGGTTAGTGTTGCGGACTCATGGCTCAGATGTCCGAGGTTCGAATTCCACTATATCACAACTTGATTACCATTTTCTAATAATGAGTTATTACTCGTTGAAAATGGTTTCGAAATTGAAATATTTGGGTAAATCAATATATTTTAACAGACAAAAAAAGGCAATAATAAAGACAATATATTTTAAACGAATACCGAATAGCCAGTAGATAATAGTTTTTTGACTTGGTAAAATACATTTATGTAGAATGCATTATGATTCAAATATAAACAAATAAACAACAGTATTTATCTTACCAAAATAAATGTTTCTCGAAATACATTCGCTAGACTAAATAATAAGTCAATCATAATAATTCATGTTTACGTTATAAAATAACTTCATGTCGATTATTTCGCTTAATTAAAATTAATATTTTACGTCAGTATTTATATTTATTTAGATATAATTTCAAAAAACCGTTAGGGTTATACGAAATTATATTATAATGTCATGTTATGAAATGTCACGTCTCATCAAATACTTTACAATGTTAATTTCAAATTCGTTTTTGGAAGGTAAATTACGTATTTACACCGACATTACCGAAGACGTGGATTCGAAGAAATTCAAAATAAAAAAATCAACCAGCTCTACACTGAGTAAAACTTAAGTTTTACTCAGTGTAAAGCTGGGATAGCGACCATGGTTACTTATTCTACGTTTATGCGTGAGTCCAACGTGGTAAAGCGCTAGAATGAGACCGCGATCTGTCATATTTTTCTCTTGTAAAATGGATTGCATTTATCTAAAATTTAAACCATTTAAAAAACATGTTATTTTTCCAGATATTTTAAAGTAAAATATCGTTGGCGCATAAAAATGATCACAAAATTTTCATTTCATCCGGCTAAATTTTATTTAGTTGATATTTTAACAATGATCATAGTTATATTTTTCCGTATTTATGTGGGATATCTATGAATTATCTTTTTTTATTTACAATAATTTTTATTTTTTAAAAGTCTCGTGAGGCAGAGCAAACATTGTTTTCTTACAGTTTATTCTTTTAAAACAAACCTTAGGTGTAAAACACCACAGTAATCAAGTAATACATCAATAAAGACACATCGATTATGATCGATTTATATTTCGTTAGACGCTTGACTTTAAATAGTTTGTTTTGTTTTTTTATTAATACGAATAACTTATTAGTATTTGTAAATGTACATACGCACGCAGTTTGTTCATAGATGTACGAAAAACTGTTGTATGGTCAAAAAATAAATGATGGAATAAGCTTAGTAGGTACAGTTGTACTTGGCAGAAATAATATTTTTATAAGTAACCTTTTTTTATTCAGGTGTATAGCTATTCTTTAGTGTAAGCTTGATTAAAGGCCATCTTAAGGCCCATAAAATTATTAACAATACCCCCTTCTCTTCGCAATATAAAAAAAAAACATAACAATGTTGGTATACAAATAAATAACCATTGACTGCGTAGATTTTTTTTGCTTAAATGACGCTATATAAGTTATCTATAAAAATAAAAATAATGAAAAGCATATAATTGTTTACATTCCTGAAAAACTTTCCTTTTTTTGAAATTTAAATAAAAAAGATAGCGTAAAATCGGGTTGTAGTGTCGCGGACTCACAGATCAAAGGTTGGCATCCCGCTCTATCGCACTTATTTACAACTCTTCAAAAATGATCCCCAGAATTAAAATATTATAAATATGTGTAAATCATAGAAACGCAAATGTTTCAAATGGAAAAAAAGACCGACTTAACCCTTCAATGTTTATATGGCTACATATTCGCGAGCGCAGACTTGACAGCCGTATAAATGTTTTACCATCTCAAAATTGAAGCACATTACTTTTTGTAGTATATTGCGTAATTTAGTCAAACGAGAAATATCATTTGATGCTATTGGATTAAAAGGTTGAAATTTTACAATGTGACTTATAAAAAATAATAAAGATAAAAATAATGTATTTAATAATTCGGGTGTCTACCAATTAAATTGCAATTCTTGTTCTTCAGTCTACATTGGAAGAACGTCAAGAAATTTCGATACTCGTGTTAAAGAACACATGAGATGTCTTAGTAATAACAACTTCTCAGAATTCGCCAACCACGTTATAGACTCAAATCATGAATTTAATAAAGATACCGGTGTTCAAGTTTTACACATAAATAATAAAGGACTGAAAGTAAATAATATGGAGATTTTTTACATAAACAAGGCTTTGAAAAATAATGTCCCTTTAATTAATAATCAAGTAACTTTCCAATATAGTCCATTATTCGATATTTCATTGTAATGGTCACCCTACCCTCCCCCTCCCTTTTTCCTCCTTTTCCGATTGTTAATCCTTTTGAAATATTAGCTTCATAAGTCATTAACCCTCGGTGGTGGCGTAGTGAAGCATGTGTCTAACCTGCATGTCGATTTTATATTTTTGCAAATCTACTATGGTGAAGGTGTGTAGTGATATTTGCATGTTGGTGTAGTGTTATTGTCCTGACGAAGTTACGGGTGGGTTACGTCTCGAAACCGGTAGACAGATAAGTCGGTGAGTGGTTTTATACTAATTTTATTAACATAATATTAACACAAATACAGTTTAAGTTATTTGACATGATTTGACTTTTGACAGTTTCATTTTCGGGTCCGTTTAAAGTTATAAGCGAGAAATTTAAACTCTTTTCTCCTCACACAAAGCGTTTCGTCTTACGTTTCTTTCTTTTGTTTTCTCTGTTCGTTCAAAGCTCTACTCGACGTAATTTTAACATGCGAAAATGACTCCAATTCTCTTGATAATAAGGCTCAAGTTCCTATACGTTAATATGGCCGGTCAGATCAACACCGTGAAAATATAGGTACGCTAGTAAAAAGAGCCCGATAAAATGGAATGGAAAAATATATTTTTTTAAAAAAATTATTTAATTTATCAATCGATAGGTAAACAAGCGAACCAGTACCCCATGAGGCCGACTAATCTCTACTCGATATCTTTAGCGAAATTTTCACTCTCGAGTAGAAACTTAATAAATAAAACCCTAATTTTACCAGACCAAGTGGATCGGCTCAATACGTGTACAACAGGCCCGTACAGGACAGACACAATCAATCATTTCTAAATAAAATTATTATATAGATTACCTTAATACATATTTTTAATCTCAACATTGTAGTAGTAGGTACTATTTTTTTATATTTTTTTTTAATGCACAAAATACACAATTTTACATAGACACAATGATATCTTTTTTATGTCCCGACTTGTTAGAAAATTCCATGTTAAGTCGGGACTCTTCGGTATATAAATCAAAAATATTTATTTACATATTAAAACAATAAACAGGTAATTAAAACAATATGCAAAATAATCAAAACAATATTCAAAATATACAAAATAATAATAGAAAAATAAAAATAATCAAAATTTATAATACATGTCGAAAATGGAATCAAAAGTTATATAATAATACGTATGACAGTGATGACATATGCATAGTTGTGCATAGTTAATGATTTCAAAATATATTGACGTCGTATAAAATGTATTGTAATGTAGATATTAAAACGAGCGGCTTTATATATGTTTCTTCGGGCCAATTGAAAAATAGTAGGCGATAATAGCTCTAAAATAGCGACTACATTCTCCGCATATCTCGAGGTTTAGACTCAAAACATGAATGAAAAGTTTCGGTAGCGTTAAACGTATCGGACTCCACACGGCGCTTTATTACAGGGTAATAGAATTTTAATTGGTCTTGTGATATTTTTATAGTCCTGATAAAGAGGATGAATGGACCCCGCCAGGTGAGGATCAGTAAAGTGTCATGCTTGAATCTCGAATGGCACCACAAACCAATCTAAACTATCTCCAACAGGCTATTTAATTTGAATATTTAATTCTAATGTAGACCCGACCTGTGTGCGGTAACGGGGCGGTGATCGCGTCAAGACTTATCTATCAGAAACACACTCAAGTTACTACTTCCCGCGTGTTTTGTATTTTCAGTCATTGAATATTAATTCTAACCTTTATTATCCGTTAATAAACAAATGCAAACCGGCTGGGGCTTTTTGTCAAAACGTTGCCGACAAAATTGATATTTAGTAAATATTACGAATACTTATTTTCAACACAATCAAATCAAATCAGTAATAGATTTGGTACCGATACGTCATTAATCAATTGAGTCAAATTATGAAGCAGATAATCAGATCGTTTGAAATCATCAAAATGTTTAGAGAAATTGATCAAATACATATTATTATACAAAGTAATCTCAATTTGTTATAACCGTAATCAAATGATTTCCGGTTCGGTTTCCAGGACCTGGTTTATTTAATTATATTTTTGTTGGTTAATTAAGACAAGAAAATTTCCTCGAATCGAATTATTGTACAACACTTCAGTGAACAAATTGTGCATTTCAGACTTGATCAGATGTTTTTTCTGGATGGGCAATGCGCGGAAAGGGAGATTATGAGATCATTTTTCTCACGGATTGATTCAAGCAGTGGGGGGAGTTCTTAACTTCCTAATTTGTGGGTTAATTCTGTAAGTTCCCTTGCTAAAGTCGAATTAATTAATTCTATGAAGCTGCTTATCTAAAGGCGTAAGTAACTCCGACAAGGGGTTAGCGGAGAAAGTTCCTAAGACGTAATTAAATTCCCCTCTTCCACCTATAATTTAATTAGTTTTGAACGAGTTTGCAACTAATGAACACCCACCTCCATCCTATATTTTGGTACACACAACACACATACGAACTTTACACAAATATATCTACTTTACAATACTTTACATCTTCTACTTCATAATGTACACATAAATATAACTCAGCAGGGCCTCGATTAGTCCGAACAGCCAAAATTTATACCCTGTTCGGATATAAGAAGCGTTCGGATTATAAATATGCAGATATTTTGAAAGGCATTTTTCGAAATAAAACAAAGTTTTTTGTAACAGAAAGTATGTTTCAATCATGCAAAATGTTATACTATTGAAGTATAATAAAGAATTCAAATACATAAAGTTCTTTGACGAGAGTTATTTAGCGACGTAAACAACGAATTGAGATTTCCAATATCCACTTCATCCGCCCGTTCTATGCTAGTATTAAAGGCAGACACAGCTTGAGTATGTGCAACTCATTCCTATGCCTCTAATCCTTATTGGTTTTCACTGTCATGATCATTACTTATTTTTAATACTATGTCTTTATCAGTTAAAGGCTCCAGACAATCAATATCAGCAATAATTTTATTAAAAAATGTTAATCTGTACTTCTGAAACGCCTTTATTTCGAAAAAAGTGTCAATGTTAAGACATCTTTAGGGACGAAATCTTCCGCGTCTTGGCCGGAAATGTCATCTGATTCAAATTAAAAGGGACACAGAGGCTTCACACGTCGCTCAAGTGGAAATTGCACAAAAAAGTATTATTAAGATCATGTGCAAAAAACAAAGACTATTTCCCAGTAATGCACTATACTTAGAGAGTGGACTCCTTAATTTTAGAAAATTATATTTATTTCAGTGCCTGAAATATGTTTACTTAAATAGGGAAATATTGAGTAATAATCTGAATCGGATTAGCGGCAGATCCGATAGTGTACTGTCAGTTCCAGGATTCAGAACTAAGTTCGCACAGAGGCACTCCTTACATGTTGGTCCAAGATCTTTCAATCTTCTACCTAAAGAATTACAAAACATTAAATTACTGATGCCGTTTAAAGTAGGTTTGTTGAGGTCATGGATTAGCATGGAAGGAATAGATAGACACCTTCTTTAAATAAAAAATAATTATAATAATGAAATACTGCAAATAAATCCTGTCTTTCGTTCTATCAGCATATGTTGATCTTGTGTGTTTTTTTTTGCTTTCTTCGTGGTTATGTCATACATCACTTATATGCTATAAACTTTTAAATTATTAAAAAAGGAATAACCCACGCTCAGACGCTGAAATCTTTGTGGGCATTTTTTTCCAAATTATGTTATAGCTAAATTTTAAGATGTATTTTTTAAAGTGTATTTTTGTAATTAAAATTCTATGTAAATATATGCACGGAAAAATAAACAAAGAAACAAAAAAAAAAGATTGTTTTATTTTATTTTATTTCATTTGAAAGCCAAAAGACATTTATAAATTTATAAGATACAATTATACTATAAATACATATCATAAAGTCCAATTAGAGGTTTCCGCATAATATTGTTATTGTAAATGTCACATAAAAATTATACATAATATAAAATAATTAATCATACACAACTTGTAATATCACTAAAATGTAAATGTAGTACATATTTTAAAAAATATACATACTCGTATCTTTTTTTGAATATTGGTCACACAGTTGCACATTATCATATTTAATACAACTATAGTTGACCATACAGAGTACATTTATTATGTGCCTACATACAGAACTGCACATAACCTGCATAATATAGGCTGCGGATTCAAGGCGCGACATAATAACTTGATTTTTTTTTAAATTTAATTTTTAAAGGACGTTAAATATATGTTATTGATATCAATACTATTTAATTTACGATTGCGCATATTGCGGGTTCTATTTAAAAATTAATTTTGAAAAAATTTAGTGGAACATTTAGAAACATTTAATAGAGATTGGTTTCTGGTCTGCGATATATATTTAAATGGTTTTTGTAAGGTTTCTGGTCGGCGTTATAGAGGCGTTTTTATTTTTAATGGTGTTATAACTTACTAGTCTACATATCCTATATAAGGCAATGATCGTATGTGTGTCCTCGACAGACTAAATAACTGCTGGTCCGATTTACGTGCGGTTTTTATCAAAATGATGGGCTTTGCCATGGGAACCTATATTTATTGCTCTTAAAATCCATAATCCGTTTTGTGGAAAAAAAATTCGGAGCGTAAATGTTTTATTCATCGATCACCAGGGCTGCATTCGACGGGAATCCATGTAGAAAAAAATTAAAGGTGTTGTTTTTTTGTGTATAAAACAAAAAAATTTCTTATGTTTACAAACAACATTTGCTTTATATGGATCACAATCAGATTCGTTCCTTAAATTCCTTATAATTTATTTCTTTTTATCGGATTTTCAGAAATTAGAAAATAATATTCTCTGACATTTAATATATACAGTGCACCCCTGATTAAATATATTTGATATCGTTCTCAAATAAAAATTAATAAAATACCTAAAGTAAAAATGAATTAGGCTATAAATTTGAGTGATGTATAACAAATTCGTAGGTAATTATCAAAAAGTCAGTTTCCTGAAATCTATTTTTTTATCGACCGCTTTTTTTATAAAAGTATTGTTTAGTTGAATTTATATTGTGTATGCACATATAATACAAATATGTATTACCTTAGAGCCTAAGCCAATGTGTACCATCCACATTTATAAAAGGCAATGTTCGCATTTATGTCCTCGATAGACTGAATAACAACTGAACCGATTTACTTTCAGTTTTCAGCGGGATGTACATCTTTGCCATGAATATATTTGTAGCTCTTAAAAATTTTATTAAGAAGAAAAAAACTGTGAACGAAAGTGTTTTTTTTCATCGTTTTCCAGGGCTGCATTCGCCGAGAATGCACATTTAAAAAAATAAAAAGATATTATTTTTTAAATATAAAAAAATGTTTCTAAATGTTAACAAACAACATTCGTTTTTTTTTTTAATGAACGGTAAATAAAAATAGCTTCTGCCTAGTTAAGCATGAGATACATACAATATGAACATAGGGTTGCCAACCCTCCTGAATTCCGGGATTCACCTGGAAATGCTATTCATTCGACTCCCGGAATGCAGCAAAAATCTTCCAGAATCGATTTATGTATGGTGAATACTGTTTATTACAATGTAAAAAAATTGTCAGCCTCAAGGTGTAATGGTCAGCGCGTTTGCCTACCACGCAGGAGGTTGGGCTCGATTCCCGACATGGTTGATATGAAATATTTATTTAAAAGGGTGACTTGAGGTGATATTCACAAAAATGGCGCTTTATCCATTATCCACAATAATAGTAGCTGCTTCAATAGGTAAATGTTATCAACTATTCAATATCTTAATTTAGTGAATGGGGTCTAAAATTCCAACCGTCCATGCGATCAGTGGCTGCAAGACTTATTGTAATCTAACTTCTTTTTTTATAAATTAGCTTTTTATTTAGTTTCTTAAAATATCACAAACTTCATTGTCACATAAAATAAAAATAAAAATGCAAATATGGGCTAGATTACTTAATTTCAATGCGTTCTGTAGCTTCAAGACGTGCTGTAATCTAGCTACTATATATCAGAATTGTAATATATCATAATTGGAGACGAGGAACTAGAATCCCAATCGTCCATGCGCTTTGTAGATGCAAGACGTGCTGGGATATTTATTTATTGTACAGCGCCCTTGAGGGGACTTTCACGAAAATTAGGCTTTATAAATTGTCCAAATATATTTGTAATAAATAAAAAAGTTAAGAAAACCCAAACAGTTGAAACATTATATGAGGTTATGGCGTCTATTGCTTACATTTATTACAATGACCAACTTTAGCCCTACGGGAAATTGGATACAAAAATGTTTTTATGCGCACGGTAAAAATTAGAGCATTAAATTGTAAGGTGAAATTTCTTATAAATGTACGAAAAAAATAAAAATAAATATTTTAATAAAACTACATTTGAATTTTTTCAATCTTTCAAATATTTACTTGTATGGAGACATTCATTTATTAAAAACACTTTTAAGTAGCAGAACTCAACGATAAAAATGAAAAGATAACTGGAGACGAAGTAATGTAAAAAATACAAAACTTTTAAAAATCATAGCGCTGATAATACGAGACATAAACAATTTTAAAAAACGCCGCTAAACTTCCTTATTGCAAATGCCGCAACCTGGCGTACAGTAAATTGACTTTTGTCAAAAAATCTATCGGATTCTGCGCTCCCCGTGAAACAGTACAATTTTAAGAAAACATGTACACGTAAAATATTATGTATGTAGTTGTGACGTTGTTTTTCACTTAAAATACTTTTTAGAATAGCAATTTGTGCGTACATACAAATAAAAAACTACTAATATAAAATTGGAGTTTCAAAAATATTTTTTAATATCATATCGGAAAGGAAAAAGTTACCAAGTGACATTTAGCAATTCTACGCAAGAGCAATTTTTTTTATTATGATTATTAAGAATCACTTTTTTTTGTACACCAAAATAATTCGTAGGTATGTATGAGATTTTTTTATTAGTCAAAATAAAAATTCATTGGCTGTTCTGTAAAGTTGCTACATGTCGCTTGCTGACTTTTTCCTTTCCAGCGTCGATATGTTAAAAGCAAATATTTTTAATACTTCTATTTGATTTTAGTAGTATTTAATTTACCTCCAGGATTTTCGGTCTATCAAATCGGCAACGCTATATGTACATACAAGAGTAAGGACAAACTTACCCTTATTGGTGCCCGCGGCGCTCTTGTCCGCGCAGCCCAGCGCGCGCGTGAAGTGCTCGTCCACCACGCTAGCCACGTCCCCGGAGTAGTGCGTGAACACCACGCAGTTGGCGGACACGTACTGCGCCCGGGACCCGCCCGCGCCCTGGCAGCTGCTGTCGTCCTCGTCCTCCTCCGCGGCTGTGGCGGCTGCGGACAGACAGAGGCAGTCAGGATGGGTCGTACCGACTCTCGCTAGAGATGTATGGGATGGTAAAACACGCACTGGACCCAGGCTGCTGCTCCCGCCCTCGTAGCGAAAAAGCAAGTGGGGAGGGGTTGTACTGACTGGTGCTAGAAATATTTGGTGCTTTCAGAATATGGAATTGCCGGTTTTTCAAACTAGCAAATTTTAACGTACCCATGCGGTGCAGACGGCACTATAAATCAATAAATATGTTCATAATAATACGTGGAAGAAACACCGCAAGCAAACGTACTTTACGTTTTTGGTTCAATTGCTACCTTACGGGAAATTTCGACAAAAACAATGAAACCCATGGAAGACCGGAGACTAAGGTTAAGGTAACGAATTGAAAGCGATAGATAGACTTATACTAAACTACGACTGAGAAATCAGCGGCATTAAAAGTGGTACCCCATGAGCTGAATGAAAACCAGCTACAACCTTGCAATCGTGCCTGCATCGCTTTGCTAAGCCGACACAATAACTAGAGAATTCTGAGTAGAATCTATAAGAAATGGATTTTGTACGACAACCGTAAGTGTTCATCGTAGTGTTAGAATAATGCGAGTAACACAGTTTTAAAAAGTTTATTTGTTGCACAAAAACCCATAATTAAAATAATACTCAGAGTCACGATACAGACACGTACTGATGAAATATTCCACAAATCACAACTTATGACACCAAAGCAATTATACGCTAAAGCAATACACACTTACAGATTCAAAAACTACTCTTATTCAAATGAAATACATAACCCCTACAATACATCACATACAAATAATATAATCACTAGATCCTCAATACAAAGACAACTTAAACAAATACAAACTAATACCACTTTCGGACAAAGGGATTTTTAGTATTATTTCATTAAAATCTACAACCTACTTCCACTATCTATTAAAACAATTAGTAACGAGAAAATGTTCAAAAAGGCTATAAAATGGATAGTGGAGCTAAGTAGAAGTAAAATGGATGGTCTCATTCGCCCAAACCAATATTGAATCAACTGCTCCACAAGTGTATAGTTCGTGTTAGGTTTGTGTTCTTTCATTGTGCATTTTGTAATATAAATAATATAGATCTGCATAAATTAATTATAAACATAAAACTGTCTGAACATTTTGTTAATTATCTCTGTTTATTAAGTTAGTCTTCTTTGTTTATTCTCAAATGTAAAAAGTATATTGTTAAGTGTTCTCGGCACGGGTAACTCCCAGTGAGGTCACATTATTTTTATTTTTAATTATAGTTTGTAACAAAAAAAATATGAATATGAATGGGGTTTCTACTAAATAATGCCGAAAACGAAAAATCACCTAAAAGAAGCGTCATCCACTAGAGCTTCGTACGATCTGATTCAACAGTAACTGCAGACGTAGGTCAAATAACATTACAAACAAGATTAAAGAGTTTGTAGTTAAACAACTTAAGCTGGTCAATCGCTTATGGCCACTGCTGCTTCACGACAACGCCTGGCCGCACACTTCACAGCAGTCAAAGTGGCAAGAGCTGAAACTGAAACTTAAGACTCTCTATCACCACCATACTTGCTTGACCTCGCTCCAACTGATTACCATTTTTTTTCCCAAATTTGGAAAAAAAATTGCAAGGGAAAAAATTTACTCCGAAAAGTCTGTGAAAAATGCCTTCATGGCGTTTGCCTTTCTCCCACTCGCGCCCACAGGACTTTTACAGCAAATGCGGTCCTATTATAATGGCAAAACTGTATAGATAATATAAGAAATAGCAGACCTCCACTAGCCTCCAGGCTAAGCCTCCAGTGGCCACAAACGAGAAAAAGAACTAATGCAATATAATTAAAGAAAGCACAATCTAGTAGTACGAATAAAACTCCATGTGTAAAGTACGAATAAAATATAAAATTATTACTACATTACCCATGTGAAATGACATAGGTTTACGCATGTTTTTGAACTAAACAACTTCTTTGCATTGATTTATAGTTACATAATTTTTTTAAATTATTAAGTTTTGTTTTGTAATAACTCAATTTTTTATTCGGTGAAACGAAATTTCATTAATTTTGTTTAAATCCAAAAATAATAATTGGTGTTCTCATTATAATTGCCGTTTATTTTTTTTACTTTAGCTTGATAATCTAACCAAATCTTTTGTTTTAAAATGTCCGAATCAGAGAAACTGCCACCGGGACTTACCGGACCAATTGACAGGAAAAATAATACTACGAGAAATTAAATAGACTTGTCATATTTGTACCCAAACAACCAAATCAGCGGGTTTCCATGACAGTTTATGGTAGATTCGTCTGTTAATAGTACGACGCCTCTTAAATTGCAACGTCTTCTCAAAAAAGAGCTGAAACCTTTATAATGTGGGTGAGATTCATCCGGCCGAACCATTGTACCTATTAGGCAACGCTTGAAAATAATTTATGCATATTTTTTCTGGCCTCGTGTTCCGCCTCGTAATGTATTAGTCAGCGCGTTTGCCTACCATGCAAGAGGTCTCGGGTTTGATTCCCGACAGGGTTGATATGAAATATCAATTGAAAAGGGTGTTTTTACACTGAAATATTTCATAATACATGAACTGGTACCTGAAGCGTAAGACCGATTATCTTACCTTCATGTAAAAATATATATATATGTAGAAAATAAAAAAGTGATCAAGATACACTGCGATTAGTATACCAATACAGTGCCCTATGCACCATTAGGTGCGGAAAGAGAAGGACGGTGTTGTTTTTTTTTCGCTTTTACTTCACAAAAGTCAACAGTTGAGTTATGGAAATGTGGATGTTCAAACATAGGCAGAATGGTGAATGATACAATGGTGATGTTAAGTGGCCAATGACAGATCATAAGCCCTGTAAATGCCTAGACTTCCATATTACCTTCTCAAAAATGTTTTCCCTTTCTGTTGAGACAAATTTAAATCGTAACATTTCAATTGCAATGGAAACATTTTTTTAAATGTAAATGGACTTTGGATGCACTGTGCTTCCAATATATAGAATTATATGGTTCGGTAGTTTGGAGGGATTTATCTGTACGTACTTGAAGCGTATTTTCCGTTGCCTTCGGCACTGGTCCGGCCGTGGAGGCTGAGGTCCTCCTCTTTGGCGCGCAGGCGAGGCGCGGGGCGCGGGGGGCTGCCCGCGGGAGAGGGCCCGCCCCCCGAGCTGACGGAGCCCGAGCCCACCGCCCCCGACCCGTACAGGTCCTGCGACAGAGGCTGCGACTGCACGTTGAACTGAAACAACAACTTAACATAAGGAACGTCACTCTTGTCTCTCTCGTTTGCGGTTCGATTCATTCTATTAATTCGATATCGTGATTTATCGGATATTTTTACAACCCGTTGATAAAAAGGGTAAAAACCAGTATCGAATATAGGGAAGTACGCTGTTTATATCCAACTATCAAATCAATTATACGTCGATATGTCGATAGTCATAATTCATCATATAGTATTCAGGTCAAATCAAGTCGAAGTCTAATATCTACATACCGTAGAATTGACAGATCCCTGATAAGGAATATTATTGAATTTTGTGTTAAAAAAAAGTCCTGAATCCAATAACTCTCATAAATTAAAAAAATCATAAGCCATGCTGAAAAATCATAAACCAGTCTGAAAAATTATGCAGCCTTCTGAAAAGTCATGAAACATTCTGTAAAATAATAAACCATTTTGAAAAATCATAACCCTTAAGGGTTATCATTTTTCTTTTTCTTTTTTTAAATTTTTTATGATTTATATATAAAATTAAGAAAAATCATGACTTATTCAGAAAAATCATCAAAGAAACTGAAAATTGATATTTAAGTAATAATGTGGTACCTACTAAATAAATGAAAGAATGCAGAAACCTACCCTTTTGTTATATTTTTCAAAATCAATTATTTAATTATCGATTATGCTAAACATAATATGCACAGTACCCGGCAGTAAATAAAATACATCGAGCTTAAGAATGAGACTGCCGATTTTGCAGAGTGTCGTCTCTGTCCCAGGAGTTCGGTAGCTGTATTCATGTATGTGTGACAAAGACGACGCTCTACAAAGCAGCAGTTTGCCGATTACGCCGGCAGCGGCACTCTCTTTCTTAAGCCCGGTGTACTTTAATCAATTCCGGCGATTGAACGAGTAGGTTTACAAATAAAACTTTTTATGACAACTCGAAGATAAAAGAACAGTATTGATGATTCAAATAGATGATTGACAGTGAATATTGAAACGACTCGTACGTGTACAATTATTTTGAATATTGAAATAGTACACATAAAAACATATTCTAATATGTGCTCAAATAATGATTTACATACGAGTATATTAAGGTTCTAGACTCAGTTAAATGCGTGTTGAGATAGCGCAAACTATCAATATTCAAATAAAGATTTACGTGTGTCCCTTAAAAGCCTGTTTCGTCAATCTGGAAAATATTAAAGCTCAATTGTCCAGTTTTCTACACGGTCGTAAAAAGCTGGTTAAGTAACGACCAGGTGGTAATTCGTTTCCTGGAAGCAAAGTCAACAGCGGACGTAACCCGGTTTATCAGCTGAAGAAATGGCAGCTCGGAAATGGAACTATAAAATTCTTAGAATCCATAGAGTGGAGAGACGTTTTCTTTTTATATTAGACGAGCTGAACCCGGCAATGCTTTGCTATTGCTAGATTTGAGTACATACTCGTATAGATTAAATAAACACAATCGAAAGTTCGATATCAATTTATTGTAATTGGTCTAAATTAAATATTTACGTATACAGAATTATTTTTGTGTTTTGGTTTATATAAATTGTGTAGACAGATAATTTTGATAAATAGATACTCAAACACTTGGACATTTCTTAGACATCTTAACTGGAGATGCAGGTATACCGATCTCAATTATATGTCTTCCTGCAAAAAACACCACTTGCTTACTTTAGAAGATCGCCGTCTACTGTTGGACATGGGGGTGCTTCATGACATACTTAGTGGACGCCTTGATAGGCCGGCTCTTTTGTCGGAGTTATCATTAAATGTCCCCGGCTACCGCACCCGTCACACGTCGAGCTCTCTATTTCATGTGCCAGCAGTTCGTACGAACTATGCCCAGAACTCTCCACTTATACGTTTTGTTAGTGAATATAATTTGAAATTTCCCCTTATTGATCCATTTGATTGTAAAAAAATAACATTTAAAATGCGCGTCTTAAAATATACTTTTTTGTCTTATACTTAGTTTCAATAATAAAGTCTTGTTTTATCTTATCTTATTTCATTTTATTTTATTATATTTTATCTCTAATTCTTAATATTTTTAATATATTTGTATTTTCGACACTTGACACTTGTGCAATATTTACACACATGTCCACTCTCATTCCAATATAACACCCACTCACCCACCCTCTCACTCACTTACACTCACACAAACACACTAGTATGTATTGTGCGTGTATTTAATGTATTTCTGTGGATATCTGTCATTGGTTTTATTCTCTGTATATTTTATTTGTTGTATTTTTGTTACATAATTACTGTTGATATCCCCAATAAATAAAAAATAAAAAAACATTGTTTTCCTGTCACTGTCTTGCAGATGCCTGCCCGATACTGCGCGAAAAAAACAACTGCATGTGGAACCTTTTGTTCGAATAGACCAAATCGACGTTTCGCCGTCCCATTTCGCGCACCTCAAAACTGAACCGATTTTGTTATTTTTTGGACAGGGTATCAGAATAAAACTGTCTGTATCGGTACGTTTAGCGTTCTTCAAAATAAGTTATATTTGTACCGGGTATGGGTATACCGTGCGCCCGAAGACAGTAGATAAAACAGGGCATTTTTACGGGTTTTTGTACTACTACACACGTGCGTTTCCAGAAATTATCTAGCAGCCAGCGGGCCACATGGCTACGGTATCTACCTACTGTCTACAAAAGCTTCTCTTCGGACATCTATCTCCCTTTGTTAACCATGGAGTTGAAACAGTGTTTGATTTATTTAGTTTTTTATTGCTTACTTCTTGGCATGAACACTTGACCAATTTACTACTATGCTCAATGTTTAATAAATTTATTGATATTGTTTTAACTTTGCTAGAATTCCACTCGTCCATGCGCTTTGTAGCTGCACGATGATTGGTTATCTAGCTTTCATATATACCTAAATTTTGTGAATGGGGTCTAGAATTCCAATCGTCTATGCGTTTAGTAGCTGCAAGACGTGTTGTAATCTTACTCCTTTTTATTACTCATATTTTTTATTTTTTTAAATATCATTAATACACTAAATTTATTTGTCAATTTTTAAAATGTGTAAATGGGGGTTAAATTTCTAAATGTCTATGCGCTCTGTAGCTGCAAGACGTCCTGTAATCTAGCTCCTATCTGTTATAATTTTTGATTGATCTTAATTGAAAACAAGGAACTAGAATCCCAACCGTCCATGCGCTCTGTAGCTGCAAGACGTACTGGGATATTTACTAATTGTACAGCGCCCTTGATGTGATTTTCACAAAAATGGCGCTATATAAATTATCTATATAAATTAAATATTTTGTATGGTTCTAGTTTCCATAGTAAACAATTTATCAACAAAAAAAAAACAGTACAGACGCGCCAATTGTGAATATCTATACTGTGTAAATAATCGCTACTGTAGTGTCATTATTCAGAGAGAAAATACGGGAATACGTTTGTCTGAAGAAAAGTCAGACCGCGTTTCCTCTTAAGCTTAAATATTATTAACCATAGAAACAGGAAATATGTTCTTAAATAAAATCATCGACCTATTAATACACAGACGCACCGGAACCCCTTTCAAACTATGAAACGTGACAGATGCCCAAAAAAAATTGGTGTTATCGGGTGCAGTAAGGTCAATTCTATGTTCTTCTAAAAACAGCCAGACCACTTTCATACAAAAACCGTATTCATCACCTTCTGAAAATAGTGTCGATCACAAAAACGGCATTTCTCAATTTGCAGAAAACACCCACAGCACTAGAAAAATCTTACGGTACTTTAAAAATCACTAAAACTGGTCAAATACGTAATTAGATTACTGTTTGTAGTATAAGAAAAAACTAATCTTTTCATTATTTATCATTTGTCAAGTGAAAAACATTCCAACTGTTGTGTAGATTTGATTATTCACACTGTAAGTGCTATTATCTTACACTTATTTGTTTATAAATTTGTATAAACCACTTTAATATTTTTAATTTAATTACAATTCGACCGGTTTCCATGTTACTACCTCATCGTCAGGAATTTAACTAACTTATAATTACACGCGTTGCTATTTATATAATAAAATATCGTATGAAAGAGAGAGAAAGAAGATAAAATAAATCATAACGGTAATAGTTTTAAAAGAGGACTCGAAGTTAAATTTAATTAATTATTTGAAGTTTTTGATTAATGGCTTTACTAATTTCTAATCGTTCTAAATTATCTAAACGAAAACCATTTTTATTGACAATTTTATTGACACGAAGTGTAATTAAATAAATAAAATTAAAGTGGTTCATACAAATGTATGAACAAATAAGTAGAAAATGTCATACCACAAAGTGAAAAATGTTTTTGATAACAATAAGCTATTATCTTAGTTTCACTTTTCTGTGACTAGCTGTTTTCTGCGTAAATGCGTTCAATTGATAGTGTGTGTTTAAAAAGTGCGAATGTGTGCATTAGTATTTAAGAGCTGTTTTGTTAAAATTTATATTCCCACGAGGGGTCTACTCGCCCTTAATCATTTTCTATTTATATTTTGAAAGCCGGTGCTTTTTTAAAACCTTTTTCCGACTAAAATACCACGTTGGACTGACACGTTCTAAAAGAGATAGATATTTAATGACTGATATTTTTTTCATCAAATAAGTACCTACCTACTTGTTCTTATTTAACGTCATTGAGAAATGTGTATAAGGGGATATAGAAGAGATTTTCTATTTCGGACACCCGGCAAACATTTCTGACAAAAAGTAGCCTTTCAGAGGTCCTTCAAACGGCCCGCCATTTCACAGCAGCGTATGACGGCCAAGAGCGGTGACGCAGCGCGCAGTGGAAGGCACGTCGCCGGACGCGGGCGCGGGACCAGTAAAGGCATTCCTCACATCCTCGAGCGGCCCTTTTTGCACTCGCGGAAACAATTGGCGTTAATGTCCACCATATTATATATTATAATTGGTTTCCATCCAACTGCCATTCGTCTCTACTCGTTATATCGAGATTAATTGTGTCAGATAATATCATAAATGATTAAATCCTGACTAAACGATTTTTTAGAAACAACGTTTTTCGGTAACCGATTATTGCAATCCGATTAATTTATTTAAAAGATAAGATCTATATGTTGAGAACGGTTTAAATGTATTTAATAAAAATAACAAAATAAAAGATTAAACAGTATCCATAAAAAATAAATATTCATTTTGGATTTAACCGAGTTTGATATAGTGATTTAACTGGTTCTAAAGATATTCAACAATAAATATAACCAATTTTGATTACTTCTGTCATTTATTGGCTGCCCAAGGGTTTTCACCACTTATAGTATAATATCCTCAAAAATAAAATAAAATGAAATTTAACTTAAAAGGAAAATAAAAACTTAAGCAACAAACTATCACGCGCTCACTGTCAAATGCAAACTAGCGGCCATATTAAAAAATGCATCACTGTAATTGGCCACATCGGATGTTGCTGGTTTTGAAATAAATCGTGGTATGAATGTTGCCGATTTCGGTAAAAAATTCAATTGTAAGCAGGAATTATTATGGTAAAACGTTGAATCTTTCCAATTTAGATATAAACAACCAATTTGTTAACGAAAGACTGGCTAGATGATTAAAAAATGAATACCATTAAATTTTTACTTAGGTTGGAGTATTTGAGTAAAGGAAAGGAGCCCGGAAATGCACCTACCTTTAATGCGATGAGGATGTTCTTCTATTTTGGGGCAGTGGATGATAAAGTTCAATATGAACTATGATATTAAACAATTAACCATAGTAACTTTCAGAATGACGCGCAACGATTTCAAGAATTCTTATGCAATGTGAAGTAATCTCAAAAATGTTGTTCGTTTTGTTCCGAATTCAAAGGTTCTATTTTTGTATTTCTTCTTTCTTCACATGTTAATTTTGTTTTTCTTTTGTTTTTCTTTTCTTTTCTTTTATGGTCATGTCATACCATATTTATATGCTATAAACTTATCTAAAATCAAAAGAGGAATGGCCCACGCTCAGACGCTGAAGTCTTTATTGGCATTTTTTCTAATTTATATTGTAGCTTAAAATTAAGCCATATTTTTGTGTATTTACGTAATTTTATTTCTATGTAAATAATCTATGTATGAAAAAATAAACAAATAAAAATATGTATAAAAAAAATATTTTTTTAAATTCATATGAATTAGTGACGTCGTTCAAAATAGTTCGTTTTGATTGCAATATTTTTCATTACTTCTTTCATAAATTTAAAAAAAACATTGTCGTGCAATTTGATGATCTAATTTTTACCGCGCATTGGAAAACGAAAAGGTTAATGAAGTTCCTCATAGTATGATTCGTGAAGATGGAATTTTTATTACACAAAAATTATTTGTCTACCTTTATCAAATTAAATAATTTTACCTTTTCCTTTCTATTCCTATCAATTCTTATGTCCCGTTTATGTCACAACAAATGATGGTCATCCTTTCGGTGGAAAATATTTCATTACTAAAATTAGAGGCGGGTCCTAAATTCCTTCCCTGAGAATAGTTATACGGCAATCGCTCTATTATGCTAATTCCCAAACTGCTTCATTTATAACGTGTTGTTTATATCTTATTTACCGCATCATGAACACACAGAAAAAATATTTTGTTATGAAGATAAATAACTTAAACGAAAGTCTTTTAACTTCGATTTAGGTACTTAATTAGGTAGGTAGGTCATCTAGTGATATTTTCTCGTCATTTAAAAATCATGTACTTTTCAATACACGTATGATCTCAGAGTAATAATGCGTAACCTAGAGAGAAGCCCTATCACTATGTTTCATAGAACGCAAGCGATGTTGGTTTGTTAGTTAGCTACCAATTGGTGGCCAGTTTGTTTTATTTGACAACATAAATACATACATATGATCGGATTCTTTTGTAACTGTGCTTGGCTTTGTTTGTAAATAACTTGGATATTTGCGTTATAATAAATAAAAATTGACTATGGTGAATTGCATTTTTGGTTGCAGCAGTAGGAGCGTCAAAGGTGTTAAAAGAGTCAGTTTTCACAGGTCATTGATTACCAATATTTTCCCATGATTTACATTGATTTTTGATATTTATTGTCCCGACACGTGTATTATGTTGCTTAAAAACTTTCCTTATGTCAACATATTTACTTCAGATACTATTTTTTCTCAATTCGGGAGATAAATTTGTGAATTAAAGTATGTTTACTGTTGATAATGACAGTTGATTACGGGCAATATGTCAGGGCGCACTAGGCATCCATATAAAGTTTGAGTTTTTATCGAGTAGAAGTCGATTAAAATTTTACTCGAAAATAGCAACGTTAACCTTGAAATCGCATCTAAAATGACGTGTCCAAATTTCAGGAGATGTGACGGACAAACAAACAAACTCAACACAGGACTTTGGTTACATGAAAGTGGGATTTATGTCTCAATAAATGTAACATAAGTATATTGTGAATAAAATGAATACATAAATTAAAAAATAAACACACACACGTATTTTCAGATTTATAAAATAAATATAGGCGAATTATAGAAAAATAAATTGGAATAACCCTGCAATAATAAATACACAAGTACATATTTAAAAATTATTTACAGTGCAAATTAATATCCATTTAGCAATTCTCGACCTGAGTACGGCCTATTGAAAACAAAAGCTGCGAACTGTAGCTAACTTAATACCCAATAGTCATATAATGGTTTTCATACGTTTGGGCTCCTCTATAGCTTGGCGCATTATTACTCTGAGCGTATGATAAACTATAGTCCAGAAATATTAGAACAGAAATAGCCATAAACACAAAATGTGACATAACCAGCTGATTAATCGTACAAATATTCTAGATATGGTACTTAATCATTACTCACAACTCTCCGCCCGCTTGCATTTTGAGATATTTCATTATACAGGGTATACGGTGGTATATTTACTACATAATTTAAATTGTTATAACTTTTGAACGCAAGCAGCTAGAATAATATGAAATATAAATTTATTATTTTTTTACATAAACGGCATAA
Source organism: Micrasema longulum (assembly GCF_059751315.1). Lineage (NCBI taxonomy): Eukaryota > Metazoa > Arthropoda > Insecta > Trichoptera > Brachycentridae > Micrasema > Micrasema longulum. The sequence goes on along the minus strand of NW_028277381.1, from coordinate 33,382 downwards.
ATTGCCTTTAGAAGTTTTTATTTTAATTTAATTTATATTTTAATTAATTTTTTTAATTTTGGTGCACATAAATGTTAAGTCGGAACTCTTCTATGTATAAATCAAAACATTTATAAATATATCAAACAATATGCAAAATAATCAAAACAATAGACCAAATAATAATAAAAAAATATAAGTAATAAAATTTATAAATGTCTAGAAATGGAATGCAGAAAAGATATGTAATTTTACATGGCAATATGTAATTAATAATTTATAGTCATTTTATAATTTAATTCGGTAATTAATTGATAGTAAAAATAAATATAAAACAATTTAATAAAGTAATAATAATAACACATCTTTATGGTAGAATATATAGTTTAATACATTGAACATAAATATGAAGAAAAAAAAACATATTTAAATGGGTGTTCATTAAGCCCTATCACATCTGAAACCACGATGATCAGTATGAGCAAGAAAACATATTGGCCAGTAAAATAATTTTTTGGAACGAAAGAACTTTAAAAAAATGAAATAAAAAAAAAAGCAAATGGTTGTTTACTTCTGCAGGGGAGAAACAAAGGGGGGAGGGGGAATCTGATACTGCGCCGTGCTCCCCCCATTTCTCTCCTGTAGAAGTAAAAAACCATTTTTTTTTTTAATATTTTTTTTTTTTTTTAATATTCGTTCTAAATGTTTTTTTTAAAACACTAATATGTCTTCTTGTCCATACTGATCTTCGTGGTTTCGGATGTGACAGGGTTTAAAGAACACCCTGTATATATATATTAGTATATACCATATATAAATACATGATAAAAATTATAAAATTACATTACTATAACAAAAAAAGCGCGGGAGGGATGGAGAATTTTAAGGGATGATAAGGTATTACTTCTAGTACACATGTGCAAAAATTCAGCAAGTTATGGCGCATTTTCCGGGCTACTAGGGAAATATTGGAGAACTCCAACAATGCGGATTAACCAGTGCCTTATTTTATTGCACTTGAAATAATACAGCAAATTGAAATCACATCAAAACTTACTTAAACATGTCCAACAGTGTTAATTGCACAATTCAATTAAAATTTAAAACATCTTCTTTTTTTATTTCCTGATAACGATCTGGATATTTGACAATCCGGATGATTGAAGTTCAAATACACGGAGTTCTATTGTACCTACATTTTATATATTTATTTGAATTAATATATTTAAAATACAATAAACATAAAAAAATTCAAGGATTTTATATATTTATTTATGCTTTATCAAATTAGTTTGCGAGATTTACCAAGATATTTAATTAAATATTGCTAACAAAACTATGAGTATATTATAGGAGAGCGAGAATTGGGAAAAAACACAAACATTTAACAATGACAAAGGCATAGATATTAGTAGACATTTGTTTGTAACCAATTACTGACTTTTTTATGTGTATCGATTTCGTCAGGACACCAATAACATTAACACGCAATTCCTAATATACACCTTCACCATAATGGTTGTATAAAACCATTAAAACAGCGTGCTGATAGGACTCATGATATTAGAAGTTTACACTAACGAACAAAAAAGACGGATGCGTCTCAAAACCGGTAAACATAGAAAAATAGGTAAGTGGTTATTAAAATTAAGTATTTAACGGTTGTTGACAAGGTCAAATATGAAGTAAAATACGCAAGTGGTCTCTGTAATTGTTTATTTGTTCTTTTTCTTCTTATCTTTTCTCTCCCCGATGGCGGTTAGAAATCATCGCAGCAATTCTCACTTTGATGGCAGCTGCCCTAAACAAGGACTGAATGCTGCAATGGAACCAATAATATGATGAAAACCAGAAATATGTTTTTCACAAAATAGTTACCAGCTGTTACGGGGTGATCATCTTCGGAAGATTCTGTATAAAGTACAGTTGGAATTGTAAGTAATTGATCTCATAATTCAGAAAGTCCTGATGTGATTTGCCCTTGTCTCGGATCTTCAGTATTAGCTTCAATGGAATCCAAATCAGAAGTTGACTCACAATCCTGTAGTTCTGCGAAATCCATCTTCACAGCACTGCCACCAACTTTGTCACTTTCAAAAGGGTTTATTTCTTCTCAAAAAGAATCTTCCAAAAATTTTCTTCCATGGGGTCTAATTTTTCAAACGTAACAAAAAAAATCTTTACACGAAATTAGTAAAGTAATAACTCAGGTGCATCTCTGTCACCGCAAATGACAATATCTGGATTTATGCGCTTGTGGGATTTGTTTGACAGCCGTTGGGGTCCTAAAGTTATGATATTTCAAATGTAGAAAGTAGAAGGGCCAAATGGGACATCCAATATAAGGAAACACAGAATCTGCAACCATCATGCTGTCACTATGACCAAACCTAGGCACAAGTGTTAAACCAATGCTTAAAAGGGTTTATAATTTTATCGAACACCTTGTCTCACATAAACTTAAAAATACATGTAAATCAAATACGAGTACATAAAACATCAAGTGACATTTTGACTTAAATAACAAGTTTTAAGACAGGTACTCGCTCGGTTAATATTATGTTAAGTTTTGAAAAATATGTTTCCATTAATAAAAATGCAAGGAATGTGAACTGAATGAATCTAAAGCATGCTCTAGTCGTTTGATGTCATAATTAATTGCCCAAACCATTCGCATATTTGCGTTTGCCTTATTTTTAGATGTTGTGTGGCATGTTCTAGGTTAAAATATCGCGATAGTAAAATGAATTTTTTATGGGTCATTGCCTTCTATATTGACATACCGTCGAAAACAGAAGTAAAAAAAATAATACTCTCTCCAAAACACAACGACTTTTTCAGTTCTCAAAAAAATAAATTATTTATTTAACTGCTGTTTCTTTTTATCTACATATTTCAAACAAGACTTACAACTGAAACATATTTTGTTTAATGTTAAAGATATAGCACCATTCATTCTCTCCACAGCTTTGAACGTAACCAGTGCTTATAACTAGTTCTAAGTACCAATAATACAAGGCAAACTAGACCTTATCATTCGTCGTAACGAATAATGGTTTCTTCAATCACCTTCATGAACGGAATATGTTTTAAAAATGAATACGTCAATACTTTGTACATTGCAGGTTTGTTTCTAGTGCCGACTTAGTAATTGTGTTACCTGTCATATCAAAGTTACGTAAAATCTGTCTACGGGGAAACAATGAAATACTTATTCACAATCTGGCATACATCTGCCTATGGGTTAAAACAGCTTTCATTATCTTAGGAAAAAATATGAATGTGAAGAAACTTTAAAAGGTTTATTACGGTCTGGGTTGAAGTGAGTACGGAGGGCGGAGCCTCAGATCGACCCCATCCTACATAGATACGAGGCATGTTTAGAAAGAAAGTGTTCTAGATTTTTATAATTCTTTGGAAAAAGCATACTTGAAAAAAAAAGGATATTATTAATACACTGTAATCATCATCCCGTTCAATGCATGTGTTTTTACATTATTTTTTTTTGCACCACAACAGGCCAGGAGGCCTAATTACAGTGGTGAATTACATCACAGAGCACCCAGGATTGAGAAAAATCACATTTTATTTTTTTGTGTTCTCACCGGGAATCGAACCCGGAACCTTCCGTATGTGAGTCAAGCGTCTTGACCACTACACCACGGAGGCCGTGAGCCGTGGCACAAGCTTCTGTATGCCTTCCTCGAAGAACTCTCCCGCCATCTCCTTCTCCCACTTCAGAACCTTTTTCTGCACCTGCTCGTGGGTTGAAAATTTACTTCCACCCATGTCTGGCTTCAGGAAGATGAAAAGATGATAATCTGAAGGCGTCAATTCAGCGAAATACGGTGGTGTGATTCAAAACATCCCAACTTAATTAGTCAATGAGCGCCTTGTTGGCTAATGCTGTGTGAGGACGGGCGTTCTCATGCAACAATCACACTCCTCTCTTCAGCATTCCCCTTATTTTGTTTTGAATGCTTCCTTTGAGTTTTTCGGGTTCTCATAATATGTTTGTGCATAGATGGTCTCCTCCTGAGGCAGATATTCAAGCAAATTTCGGTCCCAAAACACAGAGGTCATGATTTTTTTGCCAGAAATTGTAGTTTTGCATTTTTTGGAACTGGTGCGACACCACTGTGAAGACTGTCTTTTTACTCAGACGTGTAATGAGCAACCGCTTAGTGTTGCTGACCCTCAAAAATAAAAAAAAAATCACAGCCCGTGCCCCATAGGCACCATACACTTACTTTCGAATTCGCGTTGTATAATTTTGATAAAGGAGTTATTCTTAAACTGTCATATTAATATTTTATCTTGCAAGAAGAGGCTACTGTCTGTAGATGAAAATAAATCAGCAGGTCCTGATAATGTTCCGCTTATTTTTACTTTCGAGGTATTTAAATTGGTGCACCATCTCCGACAGTTTATTTCCTAGCCGTAAAGTAATGCGGAAGTAGTCCGCTCTGCCAAATGCCATCCTCAATTCTCTCCTGCATTTATCTTAATAAGGAGTTTTTGAAGGTCAGCAATGTTATCAGCAAAGATGACAATGTCATCGGCCTATCTTATATTGTGGATATATTTATATATAAATATATATATATATCTTCTTTGTATATTCTCACATGTAAAAATATAAATAAATAAAAAGTATATTGTTAAGTGTCCTCGGCACGGGTAACCCCAGTGAGGTCACATTATTTTTATTATTAATTGTTGTTTATTATGTGGAAAATATATATATATAAATTAAAACAATGTGTGCCGTTAATCTTCACTCCTTTCGAAGAGTTTTCTAGGGCTTTATTAAAGACTTAATCGGAGTACATATTGAACAATAGCGGCGACAATATGCAACCTGCCGCCTACTTCTGATTTTAATTTGATCAGAACCGGCAATACCAGTTCTAATTTTGGCAGTCCGGAACCAGAAATAACTAACATAGTATATTATATAAATAAAATAGAAAATCTTCCTAAAAAAATAATAATAAAAAGCGAACAACTTATAAGTACGATTATTGTAAAAAATGTTTATTAACTTTTTTTAAAGAAAAAAATCAAATTTATCTATGCAAATAAAATAGGTATGTATCTGAAACTGAACATGTTCAGAGGAAAAAAATACTTATATAATACCTTTTCTGACTTCTGAATTTGTAAATAAACGTGATTTTAAAAAAAAAATCTATATCGTTAAAACTTAACTCTAATTACCTGTATGTACCTATATTAATGTATTTTAAAACATATGTACAATACATTAAGTGCCGTTTATTTTAATAAAATAAATATTTAAAAAAATACAAATGTATTTGGACCCATAAATGTACCTATCGTTGCAGAAAACCAACTGTTATTTTTTAAGTACCTGCCTACTATCACGTATTATGAATTCAATTTGTCAATGTATTCTTCTGGGCATATTAATTTTGTCTGTTTTTCACTTGCAAATTTTGCCGTTGAAACTGTATATTAAAAAGGTGTCAATCAAATATTTATTTATCGTGTGTTAATTTAAGCATTCTATGATTTAAATAAATCAATATAAAGTCGTCGTGAAATAATCAGAGCGAAATAAATATTTTCAAATAGGTATGAACAATTAATCTATTAAAACGTATGTATGCATGGAAGCATTACAGCTATGCGAACGATTCAAAGAACAAACGCGGTATAACTCGAAATCTACCAACAACACGCCTTTCTACATTTCTTTACAGTATAGATTATGGTGCGCCGAATTTTTTCAGGGATTTCGCTGTTCTAATAGTATCATAATATAGAACAAATGCAATCAAACTATGTGTCAAAAAATATTTAAATTGAAAGTCATCTGCTGTCTCCCGATTGGCTTTGAAATTTAAAAAAAATAAATTTTTAACCCATTTTCTAGTCGGTATTATTTTTATGGACTTAACATAGTCCTTTACTTTAAAAATTACTATGTTTTAACATAATAGAAATTGTGGTAAGGAGGCGGGAGTACAAAACTCTGCTCGAGTACAAGTCAAGTCCTGAAGAGGCAAAACTGTTTGTGGAAGGGGTAAAATTTTAGAGTCAGCCAACGCTACAAATTGTGTCAGGACTATAATAGATACCCTGAAAGACTACAATAATGAGTTTACAAATGTTAAGAGTGTAGTGACAGATTCAGCGCGTTACATGACTAAATGTGTTGAGACGTTGAAGGTGGCTTTGGGTGACTGTTGGGCACATAACCTGAACTTGGTTGGCAATTTTTGGATGAAGGAGCTTGTAAAGCTCAACGATGCAATCTCAAAAACAGAAAATTATTTCTCAACACCAGAAAAAGAAAACATTTGTACTAGTTTTCTGAAAGCCAGACGGGGAGTGGAATGTCCAATTTTCCCACTTCCTGTCATTACGAGATGGAACTCCCGGTTCAAGAGCGCATTTTATTTGGCGGAATATTTAGCAGACATTGTTGAGTTCTATAAAAGTGAGTAAATTAAAGACATACACAATAGCGGCATCGACTTTTTTACTTCACTAACTCGGAACGGAATGAGCATCATCTATTGCCAAGCAGTTTTTGCATCTGAACAAACAAAAAAATGGTTAATGCTATCAGATACCTAGAAGCATCCAATTTTCCAACGTCTCACACGTTGTATTCCAAGTTAAATTAAATAAAAAGTGAATTAAAAAATATAACAGAAGGGGTCAATTTTGAAAAAATACAAGTGGCCCTCAATTAAATATTTTTAATGCAAAAAACAACGCCTTTGACTTTTATTATTAACCAGTGTACTAAAATTGGATCTAAAAAATAACACCGCCAGTTTTAAAAAATAACACCGCTTTTCACAAATAATAACACCGCTGTTTTTCAGTCTCTACCAATTGATAATACAAAAACATCGATATTGAATTCCGCAATGTCTTCAACGTTTATTTTGTCTAATTCAATTACATCTAACACCACTATTACCACCAAAATTACGACACTAACTTGTAACGAAGATCCTATGTTTGTGGTGATATACTCATGCGTCTGTGTCAACTAATTGGTAGTCCCATCTCAACACAGGACTTTTAGTCCCATGGAGTTGGGACTTATGACTCAAATAATGTACAATAAACTTATGTATGTAAATAAATAAATAAATAAAAGGCTTGCCACTAACACTGATTTTTCCACGTATAAAAAAAATCCTATTATTTTGAAATGCTCGATAAAACAACAGCAGCAGCAGCTATCGTTTTTGTAGTTCTGCACGATATCTAGGGTTCTGGTTCTATTTCACACACAAGACTGTATTCTTCATCCATCCGGAAATATAATGTATTTATTCGTAGGTAGATACAACAATTGTCGGCCTCCTGGTGCAGTGGTCAGTGCATTAACCTACCATACAAGAGATCTCTGGTTCGATTGCCGACATGGTTGAGATGAAATGTTTATTCAAAAAGGTGTTTTACACTAGAATACTTTATAGTCCCTGGACTGGTACCTGAATCATAAGACTTAGCTTCATGTAACAAAATGATCAAGATTGCTGCGATTGGCGGAATGATGATGAAGAGAGGCAATAATTTTGAGTACTTATCCTTCCTTTTTTTTATAGTTTATTAAAAAAAATTGCGTTCTTATAATTTACCTGAATATTTCATTTTGAGGGCCATTTTCAACGAGTTGTAAATAACTCACTATTAGAAAATGGGAATCAATTTGGGGTTGAGTGGAATTCTAGCCACGGACCTTTGATCCGTGAGTCCGAGACACTGGCCACGGGACCACAGCCCGATATTACCTATTTTATATTGTCCCTATTATTAATGTATTTGTTTTTTCATGCGCATGGAGCACATACATAGAATTATAATTGACAATTTACAAGAAATATATTTATAAGTATATAAACAGTGTAGGCAATGGATTATTTGGATAACTAATATAATGTTTTCGTATTTAAATGTTCATGTATTTGAACTTAGTCTCAGTTTCAAGAATATTAAATACGTGTTATTATTAACTACCTACAGTATTATCCGGTGTTCACCAGCGTGAAATATTTCATATTCTACTTCCTTTCTTAATAATAGGTAATCATACTTTAATTGCTTGCATACAAACTTCGAGTAAGTTTATCCTATAAATGAGGGCCGATATCAGGATTTAAAGAACTTAAACCAATGTAGGTACCTAGATATTCACAGTTTATTGTCAGTAGTTAGTGAATGCAATAAAACCAAATTTGCTTTCATTACCTTTTAAACTATATTTGATGGTCGTTAACTCATTATATTTTATGAATGCGATAAATTTCTACAGATCGTAAAATTTGATTTATGAACCCGAGTTCATAGATTGCGTTTTTGTATATTGTTTTATTAGTACTAATTTGTAATTACATAATTAGTACCTACATGCGATTTAATTTACCAGGTACTGTTAATTGTCAAAACCTACCGACTTCACCACCACTTTGTTCGTATTTCATTTCATCATACTAGGGATGGAAACCTACCAAAAATGATGCTAAAATATCGGTATTTTACGGTCATTTATTAAAATGACGGTGGTTTTACCCATGAACATACATTTTACCATTGAGATATAATATATAGAGATTCACTCAATACAAATTCGAGCTAAAAATTCGTCCTCAAAGGAAAGGAATGACCAGCTGGGAGCAAGTATCGTCACTTCATATCACATCGACTTTAACAAGCAAAACAAGTAATACAGTAAAAAGCACGAACTGTTTACATCGGTCTTCTTTAAGTTCTATTCGGTATGTCACTCCCTTCCGCATACGCGTCACCTCTGTTTATCGTTTCACTTTACGCCCGACTAACTGTGCAGGACAAAGACAAAAGATAGCTCACGACCGGTAACATATTAATAAAACGTTTTCGAACATTAAAATAGTTATTTCAAACTAGTATTGATTAAGATAAAACATTACTTACCGGTGAAAGGTTATACCATCGCTTTTCCGGATCGATTTGTGGAGTATCTTAGCGTACACAAAGGCATTTTAGTAATTGCGAGGAGAAAATTAGCAGGTGAACGCTCGCAACAGGCTAAATTCCGTTATATCAAACATATGCCAATTGGCCGCAGGTTAAGGGGACATATTTCAACGTTCGTGTTTACTCTAGTTATATACCTCAATGCATTTTACTTATTTATCTGACCAAAACAAACAGATTTTACGGTATTCGAAAAATATTGGCAGTCTTAACTGCAGGTTACCGGCAGTTTTATAAATTGCAAACTAAAGGGCATTTTATCTGTTTTTTTATGTTTTATAAAATTTCCAACCTAATTGTTTTTAACAATCAATTTTAAATTTAGATGATATTTTGTGTTACAAAATCTATCATCTCAAAGAATAACTTTAATTGTCATTATTATAACTATTTTTCTTTTGAGACAAAATAATTTTATTGTATTTAATATACTTATATTTTGTACCTTTTAAAGAAAAATATATATAAATTCTTTTCCTTTTAAAATTTTATCTGCACACATTGTTTAATTATTTTTTTTTTATCTAAATATGTTCTTTATACGAAACTGCTGTGTTATATATATATAGTATTTACGTAAAATAATATTTTTGTATTTAATTATAAGTTTTTTACATTATATTGAAATATTTACATATTTTTTAATGTGTATCTTTTTAAGGTAAAAGGCATTGCGTGTTGTGTATATTTATAAATAAATAAAATGGTCTCACTGGTTTGTTTTAATCATAGCCAAATAGTTAAAAAAACGTTTATTTTAATGATAATTTCTAGTACGGCATACCCTGCAGGTACAAATTTACTGATTTAAACATTGCAGACGTCAAAGTAAATCTCGGCTGCCACTGGACGGATCTTAATTCGATATAATTTATTTGTTAGTACCTACGTCGATAGTCGATTTCAACCCGAAAATTACCGTATTTTACCAAAACATACTAAATTACCGCAAAATACCCGAGAGATTTTACCGTTTTACATCTCTTATCGCGTATGATTATGGCCTCCATTCGAGACTTGATGCTCTCGAAATTTTGAAAGTCTCGAGACATTTTTATCGAGACTCTCAAGATGCTAGGATCGAGTTAAATTTCGAGACCGGCTGTCCGATTCCAAACGCTCTCTAAATAGAACATGTATCAATGGCAATACCATATCATATAATATAATAATGAAAACGAAGGTAGAATAATTCTATTTTTTTTTATTACGAATTATCGTTTCTATCGAATAGTCTCGGAATCTCGAAAAATCTCAAGATTTCATGCCTCTGAGTTTCGTCATGGTCTCGAGACTTTGGCTTTAGATCGAAATTTGACCAATTTTAGTACAAGTAAAATTGTTCATGATTATCCTCAAATACAATAATTGTAATTTTTGTTAAATGTTGGTGTAAAATACATTGAAGTTATGAAACCACAGCCCACAAAATCCCACATCAATCATCGTTCAGAGAAAATGATAATATGTGGACTCAAAACAGACTCTGAACGAGAGGCAATCAATAAAGCGGGAGAGATAAATCACTAACAGGTAACAGGTCGTCCCTCAGCCGAATGTGACGGACGCGGACGAGAACGAGGACGGTCGAATCGGGTCGACAATGAGCCTGCAAATGCGATATAAATGTATTAAAAGCTACCAACAAGTTTACGAGCTCATAATGTTTCCAAATGTTTCTCTTTCATGAACCTAAGTATATTTTATGACTATATTTTTATTGAAGATTGTTCATCTTCTTTTATTGTGAAAACGGTTTTTTTTTTAAATTTTATTAATGGATTTCATAAAAGGTACATGTTTAAAAAAATCTATACAAATCTACTTTTATACATCTAGTAAATGTTATCAATGTTACTCTCCAAAAAAAGAGATAAACTCTTGTGCTTGGAGAGTGACTTACACTGTTGTACTTAACAATATTTTGAGTTTGTCCAAATTTTTGTAGACAAGGACTGGATTCAACTCCCCGGGGAGCTGTTTATATTAACATAATACAAAAAAATTTAAGAACATTTAAGAGAAGGTAATATAGAAGTCTAGGCATCTACAGGGCTTATGACTTGTCAATGGCTGGTTTAAGTGGCCACATTCACTATTCTGCCCATATTTGAACGTCTATATTCCATCAATTCTTTCATCTGTTGTTACACAGTGTGTAAAGTGGTCACTTAAACCAGCCATTGACAGGTCGTAAGCACTGTTGTAGTTGTTTATTTATAAGAGTTCATATAATTTACAACATACGAGTACATGAGAAAAAAATAGATATATAAAGAAAAAAACATAAAACAATAATACATTTATACTAATTAAAATTTAATGTAGTTTTTACACGTGTTCAAAAAATTTCTTTAGATTTACTTTAAATTTATTTATTGATATATTATTTTTAATAGTTTTTAGTTCATTGTTTTTTACACCTTTGAAGATAAAGCTATTTTGACCATGACTGGTATCATGTTTGTCCTAGTATTTTGTTTTTTTTTAAATTTGATAGCAGGCAATCATCAAAAAGTATTCCTATTAGCAATTAACAACATAACAACTACATATGAATGTTACTAAGGACCCAACCAGTGGCACACGGGTTGCATCATACATCAACCCTTTTTGCATATTTTGACAAAAACGTAATGATTATTTAATATTAACTTGAGACATTTTTTTACTTAACATTTTTCAGTGGTGCCCTGGCTCTTGGTAAAATGTTTATTATTATGTATATCCTATTTAAACCTTCTGGCAACCTATTAATTATCTGGCATTTTTAGCACCATCTATGACAAAAGTTAATATTATTATATACGAATCGTGTTGTGGTCCAGTAGCTGTTGTTGCGGACTTACGAATCAGAGGTCCGAGGTTAGAATCCTAATCAACCTTCAACTTAACTCCCATTTTCCATAGTGAGTTATTTTAAGTGAGTTATTTATAACTCGTTAAAAGTGGCACAAAAATTAAATATTTGGATAACCATAAAAATGCAAATATTTCATTTATTCAAAAAGTCGGTGAATCGAAAGTGGGCAAAAATACATCTTTAAACCACCGTTTTAGTAACACATAAAGGTATCTCGACTTTTATCAATTTTGAGTTAAGTATATACAACCTTTCTCAAAATAAAAGGTTCTATTTAGTCACAAAGACACGTATCTCGATGACACTTTATTTGAAGCATTAAAAGTAATAGCTTTGAAGGGTATTAATTGTATTCTCATTTTTGTATCGTGTCGCGCGGTTTTTAACTGTTTTCTCAAATTGGACAAAATCAAGATACGTTTTTCTGTTACTAACGAGACGAAACTTAACTGAATATTTAAACATTCATTTTTATTTCTGGTATAACATTCGTAACTTTAATTTGTTATGAAGGCTACCATATTTTTTGTATAAAAAACACTTTATTGAGTGTTATACTTATAGTAAATAAATAATTGTTAAAAAATGTAAAAATCATATTTTTTTGAAATGCTTATTTTGTAATAACTCGTAACCAACGCGATTCGTGTAAAATATTAAAATATAGGTAGGTATTCGGTCAAAACAAAATGCCTACTTTTCAAATCTTCACATCAATCAGAGGTATAGGATACTAGCAGCCATTTTTGACAAAATCACTTTTCGCTAGATTTATAAATAAGATTTTTTTCACAATCTGATGACGGTGAAAAAAATTTAGCTTAAATCGTTTTAAATTTGAGTCATATCTACTATCTTGATTAGAGTCATACAATCCTATGTCTACGTAGCACTCTATACTTCTAAACTATGGACACCGACTCAAATTATTCATATCGTAACAAGTTATTTTCCCACATAAACATTCTGTCATCTGTTACATCAGGGCCCCGATTACAGTGGAAAGTTAACTGAGTTATCTTCGACTGTACATAAAGAAAACCCGGTTTTTGTGTACGAAAATGAATATATTTGCGTGGAAATTTAACGTATATTCGTAGGTAATCTATAATTGAACATGTTTAGAAGAAAAAAATGTATGCATATTCTGCTTTTCATACAGAAAACTAATTTTACTTTGTAGATAAAATTGAAAATAAATTAACATATTACAACAGAGTTGAAGAACATTTAAGAGAAGGTTATTTAGAAGTCTAGGCATCTACAGGGCTTATGACCTGTCAATGGCTGGCTTAAGTGGCCACTTTACACACTGTGTAACATTCACCATTCTGCCTATATTTGACCTATATTGACAGGTCATAAGCCCTGTAGATGCCTAGACTTCTAAATAACCGTCTCTTAAATGTTCTTCATCTCTGTTGTAATATGTTAATATAAACAGCTCCCCAGGGAGTTGAATCCAGTCCTTGTCTACAAAAATTTGGACAAACTCAAAATATTGTTGAATATAAATGTTAACTTCCCATTGTAACCGGGATCCAGAAGACAAACACTAACTAAAAATTAGGAAATTTCTACAGAAATCGAGAAAGGAATATAGCAAATAAGCCAAAAAACAATGGAAATGCAATAAACGTATAAAAAAATTGCGGAGGATTATCTTACATCAGTAAATATGGTCAAGTAGTTGCTCCCAAAGTAATTAGTGCACCATGACATTGTCGCTTTTAATGTTATCTTAAAATGTCAAAAATTTAACGCAGTGAAATGTTTAAACACTATAAGGGTCTTGATATGAGCACTAGCAAAAAATGAAATTTATTGCCTTACATGAGGAATCTGAGAGATAGGCTAAATACTGTAATATTTTACTTGTTACTGAAGATGTAACAATGGTCCGACTACCCCTGCTCTGGTCAAAATCAAAATATTTATTTATTTAAACATCAACGGTTCGAAGAACCTTTTACAAAAAAATAACAATTTACAGAAATAATCACAGCAGTGCACAATAATCATGTAGTTCATATTATGAAATAATAGAATAATTAAAACTAAAAAATTTAGTGAACATATAGTACAAAAAACAAAAAAGTAAAAAAGAAAAATATTATCTCTAAGTAAAAGATAACAATAACCAAAAGAAAATCTTATGTTCTAAATATAAATATTACACAGTAAAGTTGAGAATAACTAGATAATAATAATAAAATAAATAAAACAACTTTATTTTTAACCACTAATTTTTATTTTCCACCGACCGGTTTCAAAGCAAACAAGCTTCGTCGTCAACGTTAAAAACAAAGTTGTTTTATTTATTTTATTATGAAGAATAACCACAAAGTTAGTGCTTCAAATATAAACTTTATATATAGATAATAATATTTTTTTAAAATTAATACAACATATGATTATTGTTATGTGTTACTTATAAAATAACCCCACATCAATTATTTCAACATTTTTTTGCGGATACGACTCACGCACATATAGGGAAAATAAAACATTCGACGATTGCAAGATCTACAAAGAAAAAATCGGAAATCTCTGTGTTGTCATATTGTCAATTAGGAATTGCAGTAAAAAAGTTATACTTTTTAGTATGGAAATTTTAAGTGTTCCACTAAACTCTATAAATTACCTACATCGCATTTTATTAATTGGAAAAAAATGTCTAAATGAGAATGCCGTTTTAATTTCAAAAATAATCTGAATGCGGGTGCATAAATATAAATATGGCACAAAACATCGTTTGATGAAGAGAATTTTCAAGAAGTAGACATCCATCGAAATGTTCTGAGCGACTAATTTCCAATTCCTGATCAGCTTGATAATTTAAATGACAATTTCATTCTTATAATTTCGCGTAGTACCGGGATTTTTTTCAGTAGTATGCAGTTGTAATATTTGCTATTATTTTTAGTAAAATTGATAGATTATAATGAAAAAATAGCTTTATCTTTTGTGTTCTATCAAATTTTGATTTATTCACTAACTAATTTAGGCCACTTAAAGTTTTTTTTAAGATTAATAATCAACACAACATGTGTAAAATTGTACTTTGTACATTTTATGCGCATTATTTTAGTCTTTTTTTTACCATAAATAAGGCAATGTGTTGCCGCAATTAGTTTGTTAAAATTTTAAAAATAAAGTGGAGCATAAAAAGCAAAGTGATTTTTATTTTTATATATTAAGTCTACATTAAATAAATAAAAAATATATGACACAAACTGCACAAGACTTTGATTAATAATTATTCACAAATTTAGTGCTTTAAATATTTAAAATATTTTAGAGATGGAGTATTTTAGGGTTAACCATAATGATTAATATCTTTTCTTTACTTTTATCATTTAAGTGATCGGAGGCACACAGTCCTAACGTATCGTTTATGTTACACTTCTTCGAAGGCATACACTTCTATGTCCTCTAAGTATTTAAATTGCAAATTTAGTTAATCGTCAGTCATAGAAATCCATACATATCATTTTAATGTTTATAAATAAATGTTTAAAATATTTTTATATATAAGCAAGAGAAATTAAAAATCTAATTCGGTCGCGGGAATTTTTTTTTGCTTTTCCTGAAAAGCCAGCAAATGACGCATAGGATTCTATACTTTTTCCGTACATAAATAATTTTCTGTGGTGGTGAAACCACAGAACGAGAAATTTACGTGGATGCCATTTTTTGCAAAGATAAGAACTTTACATTAATTTTGAAGTCAAATGGTGGAATGATTTTGCTTAAAACGTTGGTTTTGCTAATTTGATGACATCAAAAGAATATTTTGCAGCTTTTGGTAAAAAAATATGAAGTTCCTTAGGAGCTTAGAAAAATAAATGGATTCTCCAACTCAAATTCTCTAATTTTGTAAACGTTGGTATTAGATTACAACAATAAATAAACCAAAGTGTCACTTTACCCACAAAACACGAATACATCCAAGTTCAGAGGATTCTGAGTTGTGAAAAATTAGTGCCGTTTCTCGGTGTTTCAATTTCCCGGTTTCGAGTAAAACGTGCGACAAAGAGAAATGACTTCATTTATCCTTTTCACGTCCGAGCTAATAGATACCGATCTTATGTAATACTTAGGAAGTAGAGGGACTTGTTTCACTTCATTGTGTTAAAATAAGCTTATTGGTTGTTTATCTACTTTTGCTTTACAATTTAATTCTTTTGCTTTCACTAATACAAAAGGTTTATATTTTGTCGTGAATCACTCGGTACAAAATGAGATTTTCGAGTCGTAAGGGCATATAAATCTAAAATCACAATGTGACGTTGTAAGGAATTAAGAAGTCAGGCGATGGACGCTGACCATATTATATTATTATGCACCTCACATATTATCTCTTTTAGTTTATTCATACCTCCGATGACAACTTGTCTACTATCATCAAGCGAGGGCGACCCGGTCGGCCAGGCCACATAGCAGATGTCTCCCTGATATCAAAATATAAGACACGGCATCCGGTTCACATCGTCCTAAAAGTGCACTGCTAAAAGTCTGTCGGCAGCTCATGGTAAAACTACGCGACGTGAACCTGACGCGGAAGACGTCACGCGTAGTACAAGCCAGTTAACAGAGGTTTAAAAAATGATTTCTTCAGCCCTACAATGAACTCTGGAAGGGAACGAGGTGATGTGAAGTTAAAAGCTAACCTCGGGAGATGGATGAGTGTTGTGTCTCACCTCTCACCTCCCGCGGCTCCGGGCCCGCGCCACGAGGGCCGCCGTTCCCGGCTCCCCCTTCATCACTCCGCCACCGCTGACAAATATAGCAAAAACAACGAATACATTACGCTCCCCGCAGACAGCTGCTGCCGACTATTGAGTACTGACGGAGAGTACCTACCTGGCTACTACTGGTGCTGGGAGCACAAGGTCGCGAATAATATTTTTGCCACGGATAACGTGTAGTTACCTCCTCTACGAATGCAGTTACGAATCTACAACTTTTGCTCTTAAATACAAATAATAGATAGTAATAGTAAAATCAGACATTTTGACTGATTTATAGCACTATACAAAAAATAGGCAGGTACGGTTAATTAACTTTAGTTAAGGCCACGCATACGTAACTATTTATTATATATGTATACATTCCCTCCGGCCTCCGTGCTGTAGTGGTCAAGACGCTTGACTCACACGGAAGGTTCCGGGTTCGATTCCCGATGAGAACACAAAAATTAAAAATGTGATTTTTCTCAAGCCTGGGTGTTCTGTGATGCAATTCACCACTGTAATTGGGCTTCCTGGCCTGTTGTGGTGCAAACAATAAATGACAAATGAAATGAAAAAATTCCCGTAGGTTACCTATAGGTAACGCAGCCTAAGTTGAGGCCTATCACATTACTCACACAGATATGAAGCTTTTATACATAATGTTACTATTATTTATAAATTACATTTTATTCAATTATTACTGTATTTAACTTGTGGCTTGGCGCGTTTAGTTGCCGCGCATGAGGTCAACGCGAAATATTTATTCAAAGTTATTTTTCACACCAATGTTTCGTGTTAATGCGGAAATATTATATTCTATATCTTTTAATAAAATACTGTTTTTTTTATTAAAAAAAAAATCAATGTAAAAAACAATATATAATTAACAGAGATTATTAAAACACGGATGGCTCGTAGTAATGCGGTTTTTTCTAAATGTATTACAAAAATTTATAATTGTTACTATTTTTAATGCTTTGAATGTTTAATATTTTTCGTGCTCATTTAATACATAAATACAATAAATTATTTTATTAATGTATTTAATGAGCACAGTTGATATAGGCAAAAAAGTCTTTATTATTTTTTTTTTAATACCTACATTTACTACAACGCTGCACTGGAAAAAACCGCTGCATTGCTATAAACAGTCCGGGTCTTAGTAATCACTGATAAATTTGTTTTTTTTCACGATTTTAATAAATGCAATCTATTTTTTTTAAGGAATATACCTATGTGAAATATTTGCGTATTAACACGAAACATTGCTGCGAAAAGCCACTATAAATAAAAAAATACATTGTAAAGAAAGGAAACACTCTGTATACAAGCTATCTACATGTGTGAGTACTGTGATTGCCTCGACTTAGGCTGCGTTACCTATACCTACGTAATAAACCGTGTGTTAAAAATAAGTAATTAAGTAACACTCCAAAAAAACAAGCAATGTCAATAAAATGTTACAACTAACCAGCCTTACGCCATTTTCGGCTAGGAATATTGAGATGATTGAACACCATAATAAGTCATTTTATGTAGTCTGTAACACACAGATTTTTCTTCTTTTAACTTCTCACGCATTCCAACTCAGGACTTTTCAGCTGTAACATCCAGCAACATTTGCAATAGCCAATTTCTGCACCGTAGTATTCATTCCCTTGTTTTGATGATACATAATGTAAACAGAGATAAATCTGGCATTCTTTTAGATAAATTCCAACATCAATGCACCAAGGTAACATGGCTAGTGACTAGGCTACACTGACATTAAATAAATAATAATCACGGTTAAAATGAAACACCGGTAGTTGTGCACCTAAAAACTAAGTTGTTAGTAGATATTAATATTGGCAGTTCTCTTTTGTGATTGAAGAATTTCTAATTAATATCAACTTAATGATGATGAATTTCAATTTCAGTCTCATTTATAAATACAAACATAGCGAATAAGAAATGTAAACATGTCTCATTAGAGTTTGTAATGTTTAATGCTTATTACCCGTTACATATTATAATTTAGTCACGCGATCACACTTGTTATCCGGAACACGGTTTTAGCTACACAGAAAAATAATGCATATCCATCTACTTTTATTCAATGTTCATCTCTCTCCTTTCATTAACCCTTCGGTAGCTATGATGTCACACGAGTTTATATAAAATACAACAATTTTAACAAATCTCAAATTTTCAAAATAACGATGTTTTATTTTAGCAAAAAAACATGTACAAATGTAAGACAAATATCTACATAAAATGTTTTACGTTAATTTTTGTGTGGCTGTGGTCTAGTCTAAATACGATACAAGGCATATATATCCATCTTATTTTTTTACGTGATGAAGTTGTATTTTTTGTAATCTTAAAATGGACATTTTAACAACGGATTTGTTAAGTTACATTTGTCTACGTTATGCTGGATTTTAATTAAAAAAGATATTAATTCTTGCTATGCGAAGAATGAATGTGACACCAATACTGAAATACATCTGTATAAAAGGGAGCACGAAGATAGAACTCGTAACAAGGAAGACGAAGACGCTGTTCTGTGGCCGGAGTTTGTGTTAAACAGATTCATTGGTTATCACCAGTGATGGAGGATGCATGTAAGAACACGGCGTATTTATGTTTTTTTTTTGCTTTAACAGGGCTAAATTATATGTCTATTTTTATAAATTATTGAAAAAGAATTATTAAACAGAGTGTCTCCATATTTTTTTCAAATGTCTGAACTTTAAAATATTCCGTCTTTTGACTCAACTAACACGATGTTATATTGCCGCGCGCAAAGAAATTATTTACCACAGACTTTGAGAGTTAAACTTAAGCTTTTGAGGATAAAAAGTGAAAAAAAAAATGTCATACACCTTCATCCTAAATAGATTGCTATAAGTCACTAAATAGATTGCTTTTAATTCATGTTTTGTAATAAATATAAAATATGCACATACCTACCTATTTTAAATTGAACTGAATGTTTTTTATTTTATTTATTTATTTACACCTTTAACCCAAAATACAATTTTAAGTACACTTTACCCAGGTAACAAGGATACATACCCCGTTCCAAACTAGGCAATTACATTATAATATATTATAATAGTTAACAAATTAATAGAGAGCACAGACTAATAAAATATAAACTTACTCGTATTCACATTTTGATACATATACATACGCACATACACACACACATATATATATATATATATACACACATATGTACACATGTACATACACACACACGTACATACACCCATGCGCATACACATACATACATTCATAGATATCTGCATATATATATATATTTAAATTATTTTTTATTTTCGCCATCCGGTAGGCATCTCCAATCCGCGGCACCTTTTTGACTCCCTACAACCAATGTCATGAAAGAGCGACCTTCCGCAACTTTAATGTTTGCTATATATTAAATTTAAAAAAACAATAAAAAGCTTTAAAACATTGAATTGTAAATAACAAATGAGAATTTACATAAAAATATTCGTAACGATTTAATTTTTCCAAAAAATTCATTTCATCCACGTTTATGAAATTTTGTTTTGTTGTTTTTTTGCCAAAGTGCATCCACACGCTCATTTCCAAAACATACCTTAAAAATATTATTAGTAACACTTTTACAAGTTTTTTAACATATATAAACCTACCTTCATGCATTTATTAGTAACAGATCAATAAAAATACAGTTGTATAATAAACATCCAACAATACTGCATTATTAGCTACAAATGTTTGCCTACGTATTTACCATTATTTATCTACGTAGTTTTCAGGGATTCTTATAATTTATTGGGTATTTGAAATTTAAATACATCGTCAAATCCGATAATACCTACAGTTGAGAGTTGCGTTAACATTATGCTAAACCACATTTCACTTAATTGCATAATAAATAGCATTTAAAGTGTTAGTCTTTAGTGCGGTGTTAAACCACCCTAATACTAACAAGAACTGAAGAAAAGGAATTATTCCAGCTGACAAATGAAGAACCCTTCGGTGAATCGAGCTGTCAATCAGTCTTCAGTCCTCAATCCTCGGCCTTCGTCGTGATTGAAGTGAGACAAAACAACTCCGAGAAGCTGTTAAGCAGCTCGCTCGCAGCTTAAAGTGCGTCAGTATGCATCTATAAAAATACTACACCCTCCATTGTTTAGTTGATTTCAATACGACATCTTTCTTAGTTAAATTTAGTCCGGAGGAGATGGAATCCGAAGCCATTACGTCGTATCGTCTGCAGAAGAATGCCACGTTATGGAAGAAAGGGCAATTTATGTTTAATTTGAAATAGATTAAATTTTAGTGCGGCTAGATATAGGACCGAAGACAAAGGCGGGCTACATTCCAAACGAACTATTTTCGTACAACACTAATAAAAATATAGGGACATAACACGAGGGAAACCCCCACAAAACCGTATGCGGGGCGAAAAAGTACAGCACGGGAACATTGTTTTTAAGTGTAAATATTACCACAGACTTATCCTCCTGTGTCAGGTCGCAACACCAACCGCCAATCACCAGAGAACTGTTAATATATATGTACATGTTTGCGCACCGGTGACTCAAAACATTTTTTCAAAAATGTTGGTGATATGATATTATTTTGAAGATATCGAAATGGTGCATAGTAAACTTTATATACTTTGCAGGTGAGTGACGTTCTATCTTTTATTAGAAACACCTAGTTTTTAGTTTCCTTACATACTCGTATACGTATATTTTGATGGAGGATTTATGTTTGTGTGAATGAAAGTGTGTGTGAAACCGTACTGGTAAAATCGACCTGTTTACGATTTTGCCCCAGAAGATTTTCGTAAGCACTTCTTTATTTATGTAATCAATAAATAAAAACTACTTGACAAGACTGGAATACAGAAGAAGAATAATTATTATATGCTGGGTTACCCACTCAAAAGTAGCAGTTTTACGAGTGAGTTCTGAAATCTACATTTCAAGACTGTCAAAAAATATATAAACATCTGGTGTTTTCCCCACGTACTGGAATGTATTCGATAAAGCTTCTGTTGGAGCTGAAACAACTGATTTGGAGATAGGGGAGAAAGGATACGTATTTTTTTTTCAAGATCCGTTCAATGTTTTAATCCTTTACTGCACTGCAAATTGATTAAATGCCAACAACTTCCATTGTCTACAAACGGACCTGAGTCCATCAGCGTCCAGTTTGTCACAAAATAACCAAATGCCATCAACCTCAATTACGACACAAATTAACCAGATACCAGAAGATTCTGGTGTCTCCAGCTGATATTAAGCCAGTCCCCAAAATTGATGCGGTGCAAATAAGAGAAACAAACTATCGTAAAGGTAAAATAGCAATAATTACATAATATCCGTATTACTTAACCAAAATTGTTGATGCAAAACAAGAAAAAATTACCTACACCTAATGTAGATCAGCCATACAAAAACATAATCCCTTCAACAAAACATAATCCACAAAAACCGATCTTTACTAGGATTTTCGTAAGACTATAGGACAAGTCATCACAATGAAGGATGTGCGCAATGGAATAGGATCCAAGGATCCAACCCTTACTATAAGGTTTAAGACAGGTCTCCCGTGCACAAATTTTACATCTGCAATTGATTTTTTATATTTAAAAAAAACTTAGGTAGGTAGTACTCATTACAAACGGTTCAGTTAGTAGGTAGTAGGTAGTCATTAGGGCGTCCGCCGACCAAACATGGGTTCGATATATTCAAACAAAAAAAATAACACTGCAATATTTCATAATTCCTGGACTATCTGAAGAACGATTGGAAAATTAACAAGGTCACGGTTTGTTGTCCGGTAATATCTTACTTGTAACTGTAGGTAGTACGAAGGATAATCACTGACATTAATTTGATTAACATATTACAACAGAGATGAAGAACATTTAAGAGAAGGTAATATAAATGTCTTATATCAAACTTATAAAACTTTTATATTACCTTCTCTTAAATGTTCTTCATCTCTGTTGTAATATGTTAATATAAACAGCTCCCCAGAGAGTTGAATCCAGTCCTAGTCTACAAAAATCTGGACAAACTCAAAATATTGTTGATTAATTTGATATACCAATTTTGTTTGTCTAAATGAAAATCATTATTTTTGGTCAGTGTTTTTCAACCTGTGGCTCGCTCGCTTGTAGCCTCGCTTGGGGGTCGTCTCGGCCCCGAGCAAGGTTAAAGTAAAATGTGCTGGTTTTAGTCAATATACGAGATGTGCTCAGAAAATAACCGGAATTTTAAAATTTCACGGGTTTTAGTCCGATTGTCAATTTATTTTTACCATGTTAGTATACATGCCCCTGAAGTATGCTAAAACTTTCAGCTGTATTCATTATTTACTTTGTCTGGGGCAGCCGCTAAGGTTAAACATGTTTTTATGAGCTCGACGATTTTCATTTGCTAAAATAAATGGTTTAAAGAATTTGTATCAAATTTTGTGTAAAAATTAAATAAAGTGTAACAAAGTATTTGAAATGTAAACAAAGGGCTATGGTGAGTATGCTATGAGTAAAACAGGAGTTTACGAGTGGTATAAGCGTTTCCAAGATGGCCGTGAAGACGTTGAAGATGACGAACGGCCCGGACGCTTCAGCACATTAACAACCGATTAAAACATAGAAAAAGTTAATGAAACGGTTATGAACGATCGCCGAATCACAATCAGAGAAGTCGCTGATGATGTTGGCATATCGATTGACTCATGCCATGAAATTTTTCGAATGTTCTGGGTATGAAATAACATGTATACCAACGTATTTTTTTTTTAAATTGACAATCGGACTCCAAACCCGCGAAATTTAAATTTTCTCATTATTTTCTTAACAAACCACGAACTACAGTAAAAATACCCTAATTTCATCGATTAGGCAATGCCTGTTTAAAGTGTTAATGTTTTCACAATTTGAGGAATCTTGGTTCTATTTTTGAGACACAAATAACCAAGTTTTTTAAAAATTCATTTTTAGTTTTTCGAGTTTTCTTTTTCTGTATTTAATTTTTATGCCAAGCATTGAGGAGATCCTCAGTTAACATAGGTAGGATGTGGCAAATGACTCTTAATAATTTCGAAGCTATCCTTGTAAGCTCTGGATATTCTTATAATATCATTGTCTTCACGTCCAGAAGACGTTAATCTCATGCGATTTCAATTTAATTTTAAGCGTGCAGTCTGCAGCAACATACATCGAACTTATAGACCTCGCTGGTGACAGCTCGCTGCGCCTTCCTACCACCTACCTTGCACTCAATTTTTTGATTGATCATAATATGGTCCCAATAGCAATAAAATTAAATACGTCGTCGTTGAAATCACAAACATACAAGTAGTATTATAAGATTACCGTCTTGTGGGATCGTCAGTTTTTTTTATTCGTAAGGGGGTCGCCTATTCAGATAGGTTGAAAACCACTGTTTTAGGTAGAGCAGAATCATTTTTCAATATTTAAAGTCAAATGAAATGTGGTTACAATATGGGTATTGTCCAATATGAAAAGATCATGCATTAGAATTTTCCTCGAGAGGTTGCATTCAGCACTAAATCGCTACTTCAACGGCAAAGACACACAAAGACACCAATGGGCCGGCCAATTGTAAAAAGGGACTCACCATCGTGGGGCCCAAGAAATCTTCCACCGAGACTCGAGCGGGGCGCGGCCACGCGGGGCCCAGCAGGGATGCCGGCTCGGCGGGGCACAGCGACTTGGGGGCGCTCTCGTCCTGCCACACACACATGCACACGTAGCGTGAGTTAAACTCGCTCATGTAGTGGTGTATCAGTACAACCGATAATATATCTACTACCTACACAACACATCGAAAAAATGGAATACTCAAGATGGCGACTTTGGTAGGCATTTCTTAGAGTATGCTTAATTCTAAAAAAACACGTTCCCGTGTTGTAGACAAATCTATGAATATGTGCCGTAATAAAATAAGTTCAATAAAAATACGCTTTAACCGCTAAGCTAAAGAAGATAATTTATAGTATATTAAAGGTATTTTATGCAGTAAAATGTTCAGTAACGTGTTCAGCTCTAGTTGTAATTATTAGCAATACATTTAATATTCATCAACACGGCACAAACTATGGCTTGCATGCACCAATGTCCCGATTGTGTCGTATTGTAAACTCGAGACAAGATCTGGACTTTTTTTATGTAAGTCTTAATAGATTTAAAAAATCACGAAGATAGACTGGATCTTGTCTTGAGGTAGTAATTTTTATTTTTTCTGTCCTAGCTTTAATTTTATTTAGTTGTATTTTATTTTATTAATGCCTGTATTTATTATAAGAAATTGTATTAACTATCGTTAGAATGGACTGCATAAGTCCGTCAAATAAATAAATAAATATATATTGAACCCCGTGGTTCATATTACCAGCGTAGATCGAAAAAAAATCAAATGCATTTTTTCAAGTAAATGCACATGTTTCTCTCGTATGCGTTATGCGTTCTCGTCGAATATAACCCTGGTAGGTCGATGAAAAAAAGATTTATGCTTCTAACTTTATTTTTATCGATTCGATTAAATTTTTAATTTTATGGAAATTTTAATATCTACGAACGCGCACAGTGTAAAGATCTACACTTCGCTGAAAACCGCACTTACTACTTATGTAGGAGCTTAATTTGAGCAAAAACTATGAGAACGGATTCGGTATTATTAGTAGTACAGGTAAATTACCTTTAGTTGAGGCCACGCATGCGTTCTCATTTCATCTATCTATATACGATTCCGAAGTGTACAAAAGTGTGGGTTTATTAAATACGTAGTCCCAATTAACACGAATCATCTAAATCCAAACTGCACGGTATAGCTAGGGTGGATTGACATTTATTGTATTATTTTGTATTTATTTTTAATGTATTCAGGGACTACTCTTAGGTGAAAATCCTGCAAAAGGAAATAGAGTAAAGGTTAGTCACCTTATTGAAAATGCAGCAATAGGAACATTTCACTTTTTTTACATTTTTAAAGTAATAAAGATCTATGAAATACTGTCCAGTAAAAAAAAATTTTGGGAAAAATACTTTTAAATTTGTAATTTTATTCCATCAAAAACGGTGATTCCATTGGCCACGCCCCTAATACGTCACGATTCATGTTTATTTGTTCCTAGCTATTGAAATTTGTGTAGAAGAATATCATGAATCTTGACGTCACAACAACCAAGGCCAAACACGTCGCGTTTTATACGAACGTATTTTTAATGATTTTCTTTTTCACGACTAATTATTCTAAATCAATTTCATATATTTTTATCGGTATTCGTAGTATGTGATATTTCCCTATTCGAGTGAATATGGGTAAATCCAATTTAATCCCGGTGCTGATTCGTGATAAATATGTAATGTAATAATTATTTTGGTGTATGCATTTATCATAAATATAGAACTAAATGTTACTGCAATTATTATTAACTTCGTGATATACGTAGCTTTATTCTACACTATTTTAATAAAAGGCCTGTACAAAAGCTTATAAAAAATATACCACAATGAAATTCAGCAGATATTTCCATCATGATTAAAATGTCAACACCGTAAGATGCAAAATATAGTGTACTATTTTGTATAGCGTAATAAGCTGAGGTAATCGGTTAGTTTCATCATTCACTGAGAACGGACTGGGCGCACTTTATAGTTATACAAGTATATATTTTTTGTATATATCTATAAACGGTGGTAGTGGTTTAAAATAAATAACAATTATATTTATTTATTTTCCCATAAACATAGTTACTACTATTGTCAAATATAATGGTAAGCTGTGCATAATTGCTTATTTGGGCGATTCGCTCCTGGCAGTCACTTGTTACTAGGTACATATGTAGGTTAATTTTTTTCCTACTACTAACGGGGAAATTCAAATTAAGTGGTTTGAATTTGAAGTATACTAAAAAGCAATTTTATGCCATAATTTCAGCATAAAAGAGTTTTTTTTTTGTTTAATATTATAATACCACTGTGTCAACCGATTTAACTGCTACATTTGTTATAAAACGGTGGTTCTATAGATACTAAAGATATATATTTGCGCATGGGTGGACTTGTTAAACTCTGTTCTGAGGGACAGCCTTGAAGAAAATAAAACAATTACGCAGTTTTATATCAGAATCAGACAGAGCGCAGTGTATTTTATATCAGTTCACGCATAATTGCGCAATCGGAAGGCTGTGTGTGGGGTTTATAACAGTTTTTAGGAGTTATTAATGAATGAACACCAGACGCATCTCAGCACTCATGATCAAAACACCAAATCAATAACAAAATATTTCTTGCAGTTATTTAAAAAAATAAAGGCGGCCATCGTGGTATAGTGGTTAAGATACTTGACTCACACATGGAAGGTTCCGAGTTTGATTCCCAGTGAGAACACAAAAATTAAATTTGAGTTTTCTCGAGCCTGGATGTACTGTGCTGTAATTGACCACTGTAACTGAGCCTCTAGGACGTTTGTGTGCAAAAAATTAGTTTTTTTTAAATTAGTGTACTTATACCTGATTTTATTTAATAAATAAAAAATAGATGCTGATTGTTTAGAGATCAAATTTTTAGGGAAGCATTGGCTCCATCCAATATATTATGGACGGTAAGTGCATGGTATGTAGCAAGCGCGTTCCGCCCATACATACTGTGGATGCGGCGCATCCCTTGACTATTTAAAATGTATATTACATAGTTTATTATTAAAAATATGAAAAGAAAATCTTTTAATATTCCTAAAATGATATTATTCCGTATTTCCTGTCAAGGTACCTTGGCCTTGACAGTATTAGTTAGATGCGCCGTAATCGGGATACTACTCTTTATTATCAGTCCAGTCCAATAGGACTAATAACGAGTGATCGAATTCCCGCACACGCGCATGGTTCATAGCGTTGTCATATTGCTCCACAAGACTCATAGAGATAAGAGCATTCACCTCGTGTAATGCAAAAAATGACTCCAATAAGATTTAAACTGAACAACTGTGGGTGGCTTCAGCCAGACGACAGAATTTGATCCAGGATACGGCTCTACCCAATGTAGGGAGTGCCGTTTTACCCACAGTTAAACTACTGGGAGTTTTACTCAATTCTGACCTATCTCTTGACGCTCAAATTAGTAGAACGATAAGTTCATGCTTCTACCAGCTGAGACAAATTAAATGCATACGCAAAAATTTGCCGGTTGATGCCGCCCGTCAATTAATAAATGCGTTTGTAGTGTCTAGAGTCGATTATTGTAATGGTATCTATGCAGGTCTACCAATGAACAAAATGACTCGCCTACAATCTGTATTGAATGCCGCAGCGAGACTTATTTTCGGAATCTCTAAGTTCAGTCATATCACTCCACTACTTCGGGAACTACACTGGCTACGTTTTCCACAGAGGGTCGAATACAAACTCTGTTGGCTTATGTATAAGTCACTGCACAACTCGGCTCCGGAATATCTAAGGGAACTATGCATTCCAGATGAACTAGCTGACAGGCGTCTCACGCTTAGATCAGCTACGTCTACGGCGAGAGGAAAAGTTATTATACCTCTACGCAAACAGCGCACTAAATTTGGTGAGCGCGCATTTGCGGTCGCAGGCCCTATGGCATGGAATGCTCTCCCAGCAGAGGTGCGAGGCTGTGAAAGTGAAGTGATGTTTCGGAAAAAACTTAAAACCCACTTGTTCTCTAAATCATTTGAATAAATCCGTAGCACGTGACAACAAAATAAATTATTTTAATTAAATTACAAATTTAAAAGCTTCAATTAAATTAACTTAACAATAGAATCACCATGTAAAGCGCCCTTGAGGTATTTTATTACAAAAATGGCGCTATATAAGTTATCCACAATAAATAAATAAATAAATTAGCATGAAGATTTAAATAGCGTATTATTAAAATTTGGCCAAAATTCAAAAACATCTCGAGTTTTAGGTACTTATAGAAAACTTATACAGCATCATTTTCGTTATATAGATACCTCAAGCGCACTTTATGAAACTGATTCTATGCTATATTGATTTTAATTAGATATTTACCGCACGCACCTGGTACGTAGGTACTGAGTTTACTTTTAAATATATATATTCGATTTGTATTTGTACCTATTATGGACCATGCATGAAAGTAAGAACAAAATGTATTTTCACCAGCGGATTTTGTTTCTTGGCTATCTTTATCCGAGTAGCGTTGGAAAATAAGGAATTTCGGCTGACCTTTACGAGAACTTTTCCGCATTTGCTAATGTATGTAAGTATTCGATACAATGAAAGCATCCACCTCTTTCCCGAAACTGTTCATAAAGACTCGAGTCTTTCTTCAGTTTCGCATATCAATATCAATTTTTTTTTTAAACTAACTAAGCGAAAATTTAATATTTCTTTACAATCAAACCGCGAAAATAACAAAACAAATTAACTTTAAAAACTTTCATTGTACCCCTCACTGCAGTATTGTCAGTTTGTGATCAATCAAATACACATGGTCAGCACAATCACCCTTTTCTAATTTCCCAGTATGACAGTGGAGGAATACAGTGTTAGTTCCAAATTGAGACCGCGGCCGCACGCTCCAGATCCCGCATCGGAAAGGAAGAAGAACGTAGTAATACAAACAAATCAATCAACGACACGAAACCCAAATACATATAGGAAACATTAGAATAATTTGCCCTATACAACATGCACTCAAGCAACAGAAGAAAAACAATACGTATCTATAACAAATCACAGAGGAACATCAAATTATCAAGACACTACCGGCAAAATCCTAACACAGATCCTAACATGATCCCTATCGAAGTCAGGCGAAATTACTTTTCGTCGTAGTACTGAATTCCTCACAAAAACCATTTTCCTATTCGATAGTTAATTTAGAAGTATTCGATAGTTAATTTAGAAGTATTCGATAGTTAATTTAGATTAGTAGGTAGTACCTACAGAACTAATCGTTTTTTCCTAATCGTGTTTTTTAAACTGTTGACTACTGTCAACAGGCCGGCTTCCCCTAAAGAGCTTTAAGTGGTTTCCTCTCCACATGAGCAAATGCTGAGAAGTTCCTGATAGGCTCACTTTAGCATATCCTTCCTGATCCCAACAGTTTAGATACATTTAAAGAAATATAATTGCAGAAAGATCCTCTTTTGAAATATGAACCGTGTATATTGTAAGCAAGGTAAAAAATAATGGAACTCCCATATAAAAAACAATAATTTTAAAAAGACGTTTTTTTTTCCTTTACTAGAAAATTCCTAAATAGACAGTATGTTTATGGTTTCGGGGGTAATAAAATAATTTTAATAATAATGTTTGGATAATTTATATAGCGCCATTTTTGTGAAGATCACCTCAAGGGCGCTGTACAATAAATAAATATCCCAACACGTCTTGCAGCTACAGAGCGCATGGACGGTCGGGATTCTAGTTCCTCGTTTCCAATTATGATATATTACAATTATGATATATATGAGCTAGATAACAGAACGTCTTGCAGCTACAGAGCGCATGAACAATAAGAAATCTAGCCCCTATTTTTTTTTTTTTTTTTTTTTTTATTTATTTATTTAATCCAATATAAAATACAATACAAATACATAGTTAACAAAAATGTCTATACAATAGGTAGGTACATTCAATATATATATATTTTTATGGATATAGCCACTCCACTGGCCCACAGGCACGTTCCGGAGTGTCAGTGTATTTTTTATTCATACATAATTGTACATAATTTCACATCAATTGTGTAAAAATTTAAAAGAAATAAAAAAAAATAAAAATTAAAACATATCTACATCAATAAAACGAGAAAGGATTTTCAAGAAACTATAATTACATTCTTATATATGAAACATATTCCTCATTCCTATTTACATTTTTATTTTGAATTTTTCTTTTTTGACAGTAAAGTTTAGAGTTTAAATGATGAAAAGGCTAATTTTATAAAATTAGAATTTAGATAACAACAAGTCTTGCAGCTACTGAGCGCATGGACGGTTGAAATTCTAGACCCCATTTACTAAATGTTAGAAATATATTTATCGATGACTTACCCTTTCATATTGATGCGCGCTGAAGGGCGAGGCGAAAGTGGGTCCGGGGCGAGACCCCGCGGCTCGGCCGTACAGGTAAGGGTAGTAGGCCCCGTACATCACCTCGGGGCAGCCCATCGCCAGCTCGGGGCGGGGCTCGTGGCGCGCGCGCCCGCCCGCCCAGCCGCCCACGCTGCCTGCCGCCACGGCCGCCCGTACGGATCACCCCTACTGTGCCGGACAACCGATCTGCCAGCTGCTCACTGATAGTTTATCGAAAACAATCGAAGGAATGTTAATTCCGTTACGCTCCCTTTGTTCGCAAATATGAATTCTACGTTCATTTATATTCACTTGTATATCACTCACGATCACGAGGCGATGTTTTGCATGATCACACACTATATTTTAGATTTTTCACATTATTTTAACCGATTTTCACGTAAACAGTTTTCTACGATACGAATACTTGAGATTTCTCAAAACAACTATCCAAGTTTGACAGCATCACTTAATAACACATTTTGGTGCTGTGGAGGTCTTGAAGTACCCTGCAACGAAATAAAATTATATAATTATTTAGCCCTTCTCTCTTATTTGTATTATTTCCAAAAATAGATAATATGTAGATACCTACAACGCAATTTTGCATATCTAAAAAGGTTATTTTTTCCAGGCGATGATAACATACGCATTCTGCTAATTAACAAGAATTCTATAATACATACTTACATATTTGCATTATTCATTAATTTAGGTAGGTGTGTATTAAAGAAACTGGTTTATCGTTCGTGTTACTGATCAATAAATGCAATAATAAAAACTTAATAAAATAACTGCTTGCCTTTAAATAACAGGTAGCATTTTACCAAACTGCGGTTGCTAGAATAAGAAAAAGTCCAAAATAGGCACTTCCAATCAGTAAAATTGATTGTAAAAGTTCATCTGTTAACAAGTATTGCCATTTTACATACATTTTAAAAAAATCCCATGTGCTTCTTATTTATTTTTATTTTTATTATAAGTTACCTACCTACATAACGCATGTGTGTAGAACTAGACTGTATTCCTACACTTCCATACAGGAAAACTAAAATTAGGTGATAGTAGGTATTACTTTAATCATACTAAGAATGCACTATGGGCCGCGCAGGTTAACACCCCGTACCCTCTGTACAATTAATAATCTAAATTCGTTTCTCAATACAGGGTTAAAATAGCTGAAAAAGAAGGGGAAAGGCAGTGCGGTCCAACCAAACACCACAAAACGACTGACCGTCGCTGCGTTATAAGTCTATCTCAAATGCATAGGTGGAGTCATGCGCAGTAACGACATATTTTCGTCAAAACCTGGACATTCTTAGGAGAACTAGTTCACGCATAAATAAAATTTAAAATTATTTTCGATGTTTGATTGCAAAGATATTTAGGTAGGTACCTACCAGGGGCGAATGCTCCTTATAATCGATTACATGCAGCCTACCATATTTTTTTGACATCGTAAGTAATGTTTTATAATACTGTAGTATTATTAGGAAAAAACACATCACCAAAAAAATATATTACTTTTCTTGGGAAAGTAAATTTACATATTCCTTTATTCCATACAGCGACCAGTTGCGCCTCTATTGGCCAAAATTATTACTACTGGATTACACGAGATTACTCTGCTCACTTTAAAATTACTAATTCAAATACGTCTTTAACCTAAAACTTTAGAATCTCGTTCGAAAAATTACACTTGCAATTACAGTAAAATCTTGCAGCTTTCATTAATGCAATTTAGTATTTCAATACTTGTTCATAAGGGCTAGTATTCTTTAAAATACATCAATTTGACTTACGACATTCTAAGGGAGGTGACAATATACGCACTCGTTATGTGTGAGAAAGAGATAACGAATATATTTTGTATGTCTTAACACGAAAGTTACAATAATAAGTAATATTGTAGGTTATTCTTCAGTATCCATTTAAAGTTTTAAAATTTAGTTAGAGTTATGATAAAAACGTTACTAGTGTATAGTGTTAAGAATAAATATATATGAAGAATTGTAATATGTATAACTTATGTCGTTTTGTGAATAATAATGTGATATAAAAGTCGATGAAACAATGATTCTTAAAACATAATTTATGTTTTGTTTGGTGAACTATCGTACTCAGTAAGGAATACTTTAAAATTATTTAATCATTATCATTTATTAAGAAATAGTGTTTTATTTCAAGATAAGTTATAATAGTCTGACTTAACCAAAGATGCACTGGTGCGCTAATGAATTATCCAGTTTATTAATGACTTTTTCGACGCTTAGCCCAAAGCGCGAAATAGCTGCGCGGTTGGGTCGTTGCTTTCTAATGATGAAGGTGGGGGTTCGAGTCCAAATTTTCTTTTGCAATTATGTTTTTTTAAATTGTATTTTTTAAATCAAATGTTTGTGCTACATTAGAAAATATTTTTACTGAAACTATTAGCCGCTGGAGCCATTTGTTAGGAATTATTTATTAAATATAAAATAGACTTGTTTTTTATATGCCATACTACCGCTATGGACATTTTATCAGAATTTTCATAGCTTACCAAATTTAAAAACTCACCGCTCGCCACCGCTTAACATAGGTTCATATTATGTCATACTCGTAGATGTCATTCTTTGACTCGTTTCTTTTAAATTAGTATTTTTCTTATATTTGGTATTAATATGTTAATATATTTTTAAATGTAGGTATTGAAAAAATGTAAACCTACA